>NC_091185.1:37163652-37297390 GCF_040958095.1 Procambarus clarkii | reverse complement strand
CAATATACAATATAAGGAAACTGTTCATAGGACCCCTCCAAAAAGACGAAAAAAAAGTAAACTAGCAACTGAGTACAATAGAGGCACTAAAAATAGCCAGACGTAAACTCGCCCAAGCCACCAGAGGCTGAAATTAGAGTCCCCGAGTTTCAAGAGTTACAGTCTACAGTCCCCGTGGCGCAGTGGTAAAGCACCGCCAGTCGCTTTGGCATGGGTTTGTATACTGGCCGGAAAGATTGATTGGGCGCTATTCCTTAACTTAGCCTCTGTTCATCGCAGCAGTGAATAGGAACCTGGCTGTTAAACGATTTGGCGGGTTCGTATTCCGGGGAAAAATTAGGATTAAGGACCTGCCAGAAACGTTATGCGTGCTGGTGGCTTTACAACAATGTAAGAACTCTTGTATATATCAATAAATAAATACACACACACAAAAAGATGAGATATCACAGGGTATGGTCCGACCCTTATGAATACAGTAATCTGTGACCGGATTGAAAGAAGCATTGCTGCGTCCTCACTGAGCCAGTAACCGGATTCTTTATTTTAATCACTGCTGTTGGGCTTAGTGCCTCTTCTTCATGGATTCCACCCCAAGTTAATAGTAATTTAATAAAAATTGACGGTAGCAACCCAGCAAACACAAATCATCTACAAAACGTTCGCCTATCTCCTTCCCATAGGTGTGGGAATGATTTGCATTGGAAATGGTGCAGGAGAGCCTTTGAGAAAATTTAATCAAAAAATCCAAACACAAAGGTTTTATTTTAAATTGTTTTTCTACAAACTATTTTGTTCCAAATGTAAAACAAATAGTTTTTACATGTTTAAATATAAAATTTTATGGTGTTTTTTGTAAAATTCATTAATAAATTGTGAATGATATATATTGGCTGAGTGAAACCTTTAAAATCCATTTAGTTATAATATGATCAGAAAAAAGTAGTTTTCCAAATTTTCTAAAAATCGCTCTTTTTAACACAATTTGACTCCTTATGCATTCCACTAAACACTATATCATGTTTAAATATATAATTTATGTATTATTCCCTAAAATAATTTATATAAATTATAAAAGCTGCTGGAAAGTGGTGTGAAAGAATCTGAAAACTTTTTGTTGTCTTATATATTGGCGTGTTCTTATTAACCATGTCTCAAGTGCACAGTTTATCAAACAAGAAGATTAACATTCGTCAACCCTTAAAATCTTATATGTTATCCTGCTGGTGCAAAATGGGTGAATCTTTAGGAACAGCTAGTATCTATATATGACAAATGGTGTTTTCCCTAACTCAAACAATGTAGGGTTTATTATTGTACACATATTTCTAATGACTCTTAGATGTTTACATTCTCTGAAGTATAATTGTGAAGGCTGTGTCCATCACTCTCAACACAGATTCTTAAACTCCTCTCTGCAGGTTCAACTATATAATTAGTTTCCATTCTAAATCTCCATGGACATTTGTATCCAAAATGAAACCAATGTGGTTTCCTTCAGCGCCTTCAGCCAGCACATTGCTCATTCATTTCCACAGATTCCAACATGGTAGGGGATTTACAGAAATTTGGATATTCATATTGTTATATATTAAAAATATGAATGCAGTTCAATATGATAAGACAAATACATGAGTTTATGATAAATTCGTTTTCTGTGATATACCATTGATATGCTCTTTTTTCTTTAAACGGCAGACTAAACTAAATCACGATCGAAAGTATATATTGCTTTTTAAGAATTAAGCTCCACCACTGACCGCCAATTAAGTGCTCACATCAACAGAGTTGATGTATAAATGGTCACGCTCAACACAGTTAGTATAAATGGGGTTAAGTCAGAGTTAGAAAATGTTGTAGGTTGAGTACCTCAAAGCTCTGTCCTGGGACCTCTTTTGTTTATAATACTCAAATCAAATCAAATGTTTATTTAGGTAAGGTACATACATACAAGAGATTTTACAAAGAGTAATGAGTTTATAGATAGGGCTAGTACATACAATGCCTAAAGCCACTATTACGCAAAGCGTTTCGGGCATGAAAAACAAAGGGATGAGGTAGCTCAAGCTATTCTCACCCCATTCAGTACAACGTGTTAATACATACATAGACACACATCACAAATAAACATATTACCAAACATTCTGAGAGATAAACATATACATTTCCTCCTTTACAAGTAGTATGTTATCAGACGTACACACAAATACTTTTATGACCTAGGTATACTGTATAGACAATTTGCAAGACACCTGCAGATAATTCAACAAAATATTACAGTCTTGGTGCAAAATTCTTATATCTCACAAGAATATCATCAACCTTTCCGTTGTGACACATCCAGGCTATTTGTTCAGGAACAGTCCTTATCTCAGTGTTTCTATATACATTAATCAACGGACAATCAAGAACATAATGGGCTAGGGTGTGAGACCTTAACATACCACATAGTTTACACTTCGTGTCATTATCATGAACATCTATCCCATATTCCCAGTAATATTTGTACCCAAGCCTGAGCCGCATGTACACAGAGTCACTCCAAGCATTTCTCCTTTTACCATAAGTGAAATGGGTGTTTTGACTCACATACATGTAGTGTTGCATGATTTGACTACTCTCATACATTATCTCTCTCCTCTCCACTCCCGCCTGTGCCTGAATATTTCTGATTTTGCTTCTTATTTGTCTCATTGTGAATTCACATTCAATGTCAACTTGTGGTTTTGATGTGGCACGTTTGGCCAAGTCATCCGCCACCTCGTTGAGCACTATTCCAACATGAGATGGAACAGTTCAATATGAGTTAATTAGTTTAGTTCATTTATTATGCACCCCATACCCATCTTGTGGGCGGTAGTGGAAAGGGTTACAGAGGTACATAATGGGCTCAGGGACTGAACCCCACAATTCATTTAGCTAAGCAAGTTACAATCTTGATGAGCTAGTTACAAAATTCAATATAAGTCATTACATCAACAATGGGTTCGAGATCGACCTCAAGTACAGGTTCTAAATTAAGGAACTGACATATGTGGAGAGCTAGTGTCACAATTTATATGTTTGTCCTGCACACCGCCCCCCATCCAGTGGGCAGCGGTGGATAGGTTACAATCACTTAGTTGTTATCTACAGTTAGCAAACTGGGGATATTTGGCTAAAATTTCTGGTAGCAGATCATTTTGAATGAAATATTGACACACCGCTGGAACATTGGTTATAGAATTGTCTCTAAATTCATGTATCTTTTCGCACTCCATCACATAGTGACGGAGGGTGTGCGAATAATTTTGTTGACACAGTTTACATTTGGTCAGGTCTACATCAGCAGATAATGAGAATTCCCAGAGATACTTGTAACCGAGTCTAAACCGAGCAGTAGTAACATCTAGAAGTCTGCTGATTTTATTGGATGATCCATAGATGTGTGGCTCCTCTTGCATGATAGTATGATGATAGATGGAATTACTGGTGTCAATTTCACTTTGCCTCAGATCTACAAGATCTTGTTGAAGTTCTCGGTGTACTGCTGCTCTCAGATTCCTCATTGACAATCCAAGGTTACACTCAACGGCTCCTTTAAAGGCAGATTCTTTGGATAACTTATCAGCTCTATCATGCATTCGGAGCCCAACATTAAGCTCAAGCTTAAGCTTAACATTAAGCTTAAGCCCAGCATCAACATTAAGAATTTAAAACCAAAAGTACAAAGTGCGATGAGTACTCACAATAACCTTAAGCGTCAAAACAAAAATGTGTATACTCTTTTTACTTTCCTGACCTTAGTTCTCGAGCTACGTATTTCATTTTGATATCAACGTGTTCGCAATAACATTCTCTAGAAGAACATCAGTAAAAACGGTCACAAAAAGTTATATGGATACCAGCACCAAATAAATACCTACGTAGATGACTCGCCGTGAGTGCCCAACAGCAACAAAATGATTTTACTCTTGGGATTGTTATCACTTCCACACTTGTCCTACAGCGTTAATTTTGGTATCAATGGACTCGCAATGAAATCCCCAACATGGTGATATGAATATAAATGTAGAATAATGGTCGCGGCCCACCCGCAAGAGTGTGGGAAGTGGCGGAACTGTTACCCAGTATTGGTGACACGACGAAGCATGGGCGATACAGCGCTTTGAAAGTTTATAATTATTTCACTGTCCTGACATTATTATTGTATGTACGTCATTCATTTTTGTGCCAATGTTTTTGCAATAGAATGTTCTATGAGTCCGTAGGTATAAAAGAGCAACAAAGCGTAAGATAGAATAGCACCATATATAAAACAACGCTGGAACATATCAGTGAGCGTCAAACACACACTAAATGTTTTTACTGTTGTTATGTTTGTTATGTTATCTGTTATAGATAGGAGCTGCCTGGTATGGGCCAATAGGCCTTCTGCAGTTACCTTTGTTCTTATATTTTTGCCCTGTAACGTAAATGGTTATAGAGGCACATATATGGGCTTAGGGACTGAACCCCACACTACATTTAGCTAAGCTGGTTACAATCTTGATGATATAGTTACAAAATTCAGTATAAGTCGTCACATTTTCAATGGGTTCGAGATCAACCACAATTTCCTGAATGGATATAACAAAGGGGATATTAATAGGGTATTAAAATTGTCAACACAAGATAGAACACGAAACAATGGGTATAAATTGGATAAGTTTAGATTTAGGAAAGACTTGGGTAAATACTGGGTCAGTAACAGGGTTGTTGATTTGTGGAATTTTTCTTAACTTATAAATTTATCTTTATTTATCTTAAACTGGTTGGGAGAGGTACAGTTTTTAACATAATTGGGAAGGTCATTCCACATTCGAGGTCCCTTGATTTGTAAAGCATTTCTAGTTTGACTAAGTCGTACTCTTGGAATATCAAATAGGTATTTGTTTCTGGTGTGGTGCTCATGGGATCTGTTACAACCTTCTAGGAAGCTTTTAAGGGCAGGATTGACATTACAGTGCAGCGTTTGATATATATAAAATACACATGAGAGTATGTGCAGGGACTTAATATCTAACATATTCAGAGATTTGAGTGAGGGGTCCATATATACTGCCCGGTTGCCTGAAATGCTATGCCTACTATAGTGGCTTTAGGTATTGTATGCACTAGCTCTATCTATAAATCCAACATTATGTTTGTAAATCAACTATGTATGTACTTTCCTGAATAAAATTGACTTTACTGTACACTTATATTCTCTGTGGATTTGTTATCCCCTATCGTTTGGGAGAAAAAAAATGACTAATACGTTCAGCGAATGACTTTGACTTCAACTTCACTTTGACTTCGTTCATGTCATCGTATTTTCCGTAATATATAAAGGTTATGACAATGAAATTATATTATTGTGTGCAAATAAATTTGAAATTTCATGTATCCTAAAAATAGTAAAATAAAGAATAAGAATAATTAAATAATTGTTGTAGTAAATTGTCACACGTTCATCATACGCAAACGAACACACAGTGTGGAGCGTCAGTACAAGATCGCTGCCATTTTAAAACACGGCTTCGAATGTAAGTAATGTTTTTCTTGTACTAACACTGTGTTATACAATAGATTAGGTCTTGAATTCACAAATTTAGTTGTTACATCTGACAGAGTATGTTAGACGGTGTAATGCTGGTCCATGTTGACGTATTTGTGGGCTTGGTTGGTTTAAATGTGATGGCACCCCAATATGGGCACCCCACAACTGCTGCATATTCTAGCTTTGGACTAACAAAAGTGGTGAACAATTTCTTTAGTATTTCACCATCCATGTATTTAAAAGCAATTCTGAAGTTGGAATGCATGGCATAGGCTCCTCACACAATGTTCTTTATGTGGTCCTCAGGTGATAGTTTTCTATTTAGAACCACCCCTAGATCTCTTTCTTTATCAGAATTCCTTAAAGATTTCTCACATGGTGGTGGTTGTTATATGTAATGGTGGAGGTTGTAATTGTGGGAAAAACCTACTGGGATTGATATAGGAGGAGACTACTGGAGACTTGGACTGAACTAAATTAAAAAATTACTGTCTGCAAATTAATTCCAAGAATCTCTAGCTAGGGTCGTAAATCCTAGCTCCTCTTTTCCTAATGATATATTGTGGGCTGTAAGGGACAGGTGGGATGAATGGATTAGTTGATAGAAGTTCCAGTCCACCTGTTGACAGGGATCTCACATCAGCTTGTATATTATACAAGGATAAGATTTGATAAATTCAGTTATATGACTGAACACTGGCTCTGTTTATCAGAGATTTAAACATACATAGTCTAACCTAGCTCCATAACTAACAGCCATTAGGTTCTTATACTATAAACAAATTAAATTGCAAAAGTATAATAAATGACTTTAAATGTAGTCTAAGCACTTAACTAAGTACTAGATATTATTCAATTAAATGAACTTGTATGATAACTTATAAATTAACTAAGCAAGCAATTGTTAACTTTATTTATATATTCAAATATATATGCAGACATATTTATATTCAATTTATATGATTATGTAGTCAGCTTGACTGAATCCTTTTCCACACAATGGACACTCATGAGACTTTATTTACGCATTGCGACTGAATCTTTTTCTGACAACTGGACACTCATGAGGTTTAGTGCCTGGACAAGGACCTGCTGCTCATCTACAATAATATGTATTGTTTCATTGCAGATTAGAGATTCTAGATAGTTCTAGATTTCCGAAGTACTGAAACGCGCGCCATACAGGCTTGGTGGATCTAGGTGCAAGGTAAAATTATTTACATTTACTTGTTTTTTATTTATATGCATATATATATATATATATATATATATATATATATATATATATATATGTACACATATATATATATATATATATATATATATATATATATATATATATATATATATATATATATATATATATATATATATATATATATATATATACATATATATGTTTGTATATGTATTTGTATGTATATAAATTTGTGTGTAAATCACGGAAATTAACATGTGGTGAAAAATGTGAGTGTCAGACCGCGAAAGAAGAATTGCAACTGGAATTTCTGTAAGTATTTTCATATTTAAATAATACATCTTCAGGAGGAATAATTCCTTCTGAAGATGTATTACTGAAATATGAAAGTACTTGAGGAAATTCCTGTTTCAATTCTTCCTCAGTGGTCTGACACTGTCATATGTAATTACCCAAGTTTTGAAAGTGAACAAATTGTTTACACTTGTTGTATTATATACACACATGAAGTGTATTATGTAGCATTATCTGTAATCAACTGATTTTCAGAGCTGCTCATTACAAAATACTCTTTAAAAAATTGCTTCTTAACAATAAGAGCATTTCAATATATCCATAATCATCTGTATCAAACCTTATTACAGGTAAAACCAGTAGGCAGTCTACTGTATTTTATCAAACCCTTATTAGAATAATAGATCTCGTAATAATTTTGCAAAAATAGTGGCATTTACTATTTTTAAAAGATTATTAAAAAATTTGCCGATATGGTGCATTCGGAAGACAAACCAAATTTTTCACTTTTGACAATTGAGCACCTGCTACATCCAGATTCTAGGGAGGAAAGGAAGGACAATCTTACTGGATCCCATAGCCTCTCCGAGGCACAAACCAGGCTTGTACACAACCCTCCCCCTGCACCCAAGCTATGTCAACAGGTCGTTCTTTCTCTTCGCCCTTACATCATCACACACAGAGATCACAATAACGTGATGCATCAAATGAACAAATCCACAAGGGCCGTGACGAGGATTCGAACCTGCGTCCGGGAGCATCCCAGCCACTGCCTAAATCGACTGAGCTACAACAGGGTAAAAGGGTTGAAACCGAACTTCTACTGAACTTCCTGGATCCTTTTACACTGTTGTAGCTCAGTCGATTTAGGCAGTGTCTGGGATGCTCCCGGATGCAGGTTCGAATCCTCGTCACGACCCTTGTGGATTTGTTCATTTGATGCATCACGTTATTGTGATCTCTGTGTGTGATGATGTAAGGGCAAAGAGAAAGAACGACCTGTTGACATAGCTCGGGTGCAGGGGGAGGGTTGTGTACAAGCCTGGTTTGTGCCTCGGAGAGGCTATGGGATCCAGTAAGATCGTCCTTCCTTATTTATTTTTTAAATAAAGAATTATTACTCACTCTTGTAACAACCCCCACACCAGCTTTTCTCAGCATACAGTTTTCCACAAATTGTATATAATGCATGACTTATTTTTAGAATTTTAATGCATATTGCATCTGTCAATACATTATTAACAATAATATAGGTAATATGGTAGTCTAATGTAGAAATTTGACACTTTAACAGAATGTATGAGTATAAGCGTAATGTAATAATTCAATAATTACTATTTGTAGTTTTATGTAATTAAAACTATTTGGTAAATATTTTCTACACAATGCTTATACGCTTCCACCCCTGACAGAATCTGTGGTGCAAGCCTTACCTTGTTGAGCGCAATAAGAAAATTGTCTTCAAAACCTGGAATATTTGCAATGTAATATTAAGTAAGTAAATTTTATAATTTTTGTATTATATATGTATGTGTATATACTGTATATGGATATATGTGTATATATTTGCATATCAAGTATTGCTGATATGTTGAAGCATGTACTGTATTGGTGGAAACAGATACACGGTTAAGATTGCCAATTTACTGTAGTCTAGTCTAATTCAATCATTTTTAGTAATCTTTGAGAACATTTATGGTTGAAGTTGCCGGTGCCAGTGGACCACTTTGTGCTTTAGGCCTGGTGGAGCTTGGTCCACCAGGCTGTTGTTTGGAGTGGCCTGCAGATCCACATACAGTCTGCATATGATATACAGTCTGTTGATCAATTGAACTACAGTAGTTAGTTTTTATCATCCGAATGCACCAATATGTCTTCATTCTTTCCAGATGAAGGAACTAGGTAATATTCATCATCTGAAGCTTTTCCACACTCATGATACACGAGAGGTTTAAAAAACTTTTAAAACTTTTAAAACTTTTTGACCTATGTATTTAAAAGCAATTCTAAAGTTAAAAAGTGTAGCATAGGCCCCTCGCAGAATGTTCTTAATATGATCCTCAGGTTATAGTTTTCTATCTAAACCCACCCCTAGATCTCTTTCTTGATCAGAATTCTTTATAGATCTCTGTGGCTCGATCATAGAAACTGAGTAAATTCGTTACACTGGACCTTCCAGATCGAATACCATGCTGACAGTCTGATATATCATTCAGTACGTCTGCATCTGAAATTGAGCAATACCGGATTTATTATTTGGTTTTATAAATTTTATACTTATAATCTTAACTTATTTCAGAGACCACGAGTAATCTGGGCTTCGAACTCAACAGAAAAGCCTTCCGTAGACCTGCTTCTTTGCTACATAATAGACAAAATTTAGTAAGTATTGATTTATTATGTGTTTGTTTATTTATTTATTTTTTCTTTATATACAAGAAGGTACATTGGGGGAGAGTACAGTGACTTGAAGTTATACATTCTTGTAAAGCAACTAGCACTCATAGCGTTTTGGGCAGATCTAAGTATAGACCAAGGAACTTACCATCTTTTTTATTTCTGATGTTAACATTGTGTAACTGTAGATGAATTGCATTTGTTGATTTGCTCCCAAGTAAGATGTTGTAGGTCCTTTCTATGTTTAGTGTGAGTTTGTTGGTTGACATTAATAAGTGGATTTTTTTTTAATTTATTGTTTACATCATTATTTAATATGAGTGGGTTGGAGTCTGAGTAGATGAGGTTAGTATCATCATTATCTCATATCTCAGTGATTTTGTCGTAATGGTCAAGTAGCTGTACTGTACAAGTAGAGGACATGAGAGATAGCTGTAAGAGGTATTTCAATATCTTCCTGCTCTAAATCCATGTTGGCCTGGATTGTGGAGGTCATTGGTCTCTATAAAACTAGTAACCTGACTCCTGATCACTCTCAAATAATTTTATTATGTGGGATGTTAGTGCAACTGGTCTATAATTCTTTGCCAATGCTTTACTACCTCCCTTGTGTAGAGGTGCTATGTCTGCTGCTTTAAGAGCCTCTGGTATCTCCCCCGTGTCCAAGCTCTTCCTTCACACTATACTGAGTGCCTGTGCTACTGGCACTTTGCATTTATTTATAAATATTGAATTCCATGAGTCTGGACCCGGGGCTGAATGCATTGGCACATTGTCAATTTCTCTTTCAAAATCTTTCACACTCGTGTTGATATCAGTTATATTTACAGGGGTTTGGATATCACCCATAAAGAAGTTGTCCGGATCCTCCACTTTCATGCTTTGTATCGGAGTGCTAAACATGTCCTCATACTGCTTTTTTAGGATTTCACTAATTTCTTTGTCATCCTCAGTATATGAACCTTCACTAGTACGAATAGGTCCAATACAATCCAGTGGTTTTTGCTTCTCCTTGTGTAGGATTTTTATTACCTAGAACATTTTCCCAGTGAATGTTTGTAAGTTCCCTGTTTTTTTTCTCCCAGTCTATCCTTTTATTATTAAAATTGAATATATTGAATAGCCCTTCTCGCTTGTTGTTTCTCTTGGGCCTACTACCGTTATTGATGTTAGTTTGTTAGTGTCTGAGACAGTAATGTCTCTGATTAGCTCATCATTGTTCGGGAATATGAGGTCGAGTGTGTTCTCGTTCCTAGTCCGTTTTGTTATCTGCTGATTGAGCGAGAATTTGTCACAGAATCTCAGTAGTTCTCTGACCTGTGATTGGTTATTTCCATTTCCATTTTGGGTGTGTTGTTTTGGTAGTGATTCGTCCAGTTCTGGTAGTAGTGCGGTTGTTGTGTGGTGTAGTACTTGTGTGATTGTTAATGACTTGTATTCCAGTCTTGTGGGTATCTCCTTTCCCCTACGGGCCAACTGCTTTGTTCTTACCTAGCATTTGGCTTTGTTTGGGTATGAATGTTTGTGTGCCGTATATTTTGCAAAATTTGCCATATATCTCAGTATTTACTCCTCTGCCTAGCAACAAGTCTGTCTAATTATACTCATTAACTGTTTTTCAAAGTTCCCCATAGTGTCCTTTATTGAAATCGAGTTCATGAACCGTTTCAATGTTCTTATTTTCTTCTAGATTATATCTTAAAGTATATTTAAATGTTATTGTTATTATTGTTATTAAATGTTATTGTGACATTGCATTGAAATTGAGCTGTGTTGTTTACCATACTGTTCATTTCATGAGTATAGTTTATTTTTTTCATTTCATTTTTTTAGCTGTTCTTATTTTTCAGTGATGGGAATATCAGATCATTTGATGTTCCCAATTTACTGATGGAAGCATCAGACCATTATAGAATGCATCGGATGAGGTAGTTTGGAATGGTGGGGAGGACGAGAGGGGGGGATGGTGGGGAAGACGAGGGGACAGAGGAGAGGGTAATGGTGGGGAGGACGAGGGGACTGGGGAGTTGGGGATGGTGGGGACAGGGGAATGCTGGGGAGGACAAAGGGACAGGTGAATGGGAGATGGAGGGGGAGGAAGAAGGGACAGGGGAGGGGAAAATGGTAAGGAGGACGATGGGACAGGGAAGTGGGAATAGTGGGGAGAATGTGGGGACGGGGAAGTGGGAAGGACGAGAGGACTGTGGAATGGGGAATGGCAAAGTGAATTATAATTATATATATTAATTAATTCTTATAAATTTCCAGAAGCCTGTATCAACACCCACACTAATGCAACTGAAAGAGATGTTGAGACAAGTATTGCTGATATGTTGAAGAACGCCCCAAACAAACTCGGTGGAAACAGATACAAGGTAAAGTTTGACAATTTGCTGTAGTCTAATTCAATTTCTTTTTAGTAATCTTTGAGAACATTTATGCTATGAATAAGATAAAATAATGTAACTGATTTTGACTAAATATGTAGATATATTTAATTTTCTGAGCACTAATAATGAAAGAAAACCAAAATAAGAGGTGGCTACTATCTCTAATAATGGGCTGGAATAATGCAGGATATAATATTGTTTTATATAGATTCTTGTTTTAGTTTTTTTTCTATAATATGGAAAGGGTTTTTAATTAATAAATTAAATATTATATAATAAAATAATGTATTATTGAAAACAATTAGTAACAAACAATATTTCATTACAGGGTGGTGAAGCAAGAAGACATGTGCATATATGTGTCTGTGTGTCTGTGTGTATATATGTATATATATATATATATATATATATATATATATATATATATATATATATATATATATATATATATATATATATGTATATATATATATATATATATATATATATATATATATATATATATATATGTATAACTAGCTAGTTTTAACTTTATATATATATTATATAAAAAGTTTGTGAGGAAGACCTCTGGTGCCAATGTGGGGACCCATAGCCTCGGAGAAGAAAATAAAAAGTATTCAGAGGAGACCTTGTGGTCACTCACTAAACACTAATATTATCTTCTACCACCCCCATTCTTTTGTATGTACACATATATATTTGCTTTATTTGAACTTTGTTACAAAGAGGGAGTTACATATAGGTTACAATGATGGTTATCATAGGTTATCATATATATATTATTTATATATATATTATTTATATATATATATATATTATTTATAAATATACTATTTATATATAAATATACTATTTATATATAAATATATTATTTATATATAAATATATATATATATATATATGTATAAATATATATATATGTGTATAAATATATATATATATATATATATATATATATATATATATATATATATATATATATATATATATAATATATATACTATTACACTACACCCTTATATATTACACTAATATATATATATGTATATATATATATATATATATATATATATATATATATATATATATATATATATATATATATATATATATATATATATATATATATATATATATAATATGTGTGTATATCACGAAAATAAACACGTGATTAAGAATGTGACAATGTCAGACCACGGAGGAAAATGAAACAGGAATTTCCTTAAGTACTTTCGTATATTAAATACATCTTCAGAAGGAATGTATTTCCTTCTGAAGATGTATTTAATATACGAAAGTACTTAAGGAAATTCCTGTTTTATTTTCCTCCGTGGTCTGACATTGTCATATATATATATATATATATATATATATATATATATATATATATATATATATAAATATATATTATATATAAATTATTTATATAAATATATATATATATATATATATATTATATATAAATTATTTATTTATATATATTATTTATATATATATTATATATATAATTATATAGGTCATATGTTTTTGTATTTTTGCTGATTTGTAAGTAAATAATAAAAGAAATATAAATTATTTGATTTTTTTACCCTTAAATTGGTTTTAATATTTAAATTGAAAACAATAATATAATATAAAAAAAATATAACAAAAATAATAATACATTATAAAATAAAATATAATAAAAATAATATAATATAAAATAATATAATTTAATTTCAAGAAATTTAACTTATAACACAAAGATGTGAAAAGGGTGTAAAGAAAGATGTGAAAAGAGTGTAAAGTTGCCACAACATCTCAAATTAGTGTTACATACATAGGTCTTGGTTATAAGTTTTGGAAACCTATTTAAGTCCACACACAATATCGTATCTGATACGATAAAACAAACGTTTCCAATCCTTTCAAATACTTTCCAGATATGTTGGGGCAACCTAAAATTGTTTGCTGGGAAGTGATCCTGAAAATATAAAAAGGGGGGTTAAACAATACTAATCAGCATTTTCACCAATTATACTTATTACAATACATACACATATGTACAATGCGAGTGTCACTTTCGCACAGGACAATAATAAGATCAATTTTGCAGTCTTCTATCCCAGTGAGTCCACTATCTTCTTTTATACGTCATCCACGTTCAATGGTCCTCACATCTGTGAGTTCACCCTATTCAACACAACATGGGCCAGTCCTACACCGTAACGTCATGGTGCCCAAACATACCCCACTTCTTCTCTCCTGCAACACACTGGGAGAGAAACCCGTCCTCTTAAAACTAACGTCGCTCTTCGCTCACATGCGCGCTATGGCCAAAAGTGGATGTAATATGAAATGAAATCGACTCACAAAAGAGACGTACTGTCCCGTTTACTGTTTGAGTCGTCCGGCCTACTCGGAAAGGTTAGGAGAGGAAACTTTCAATTAACGTTTTACATAATGTTATGAAACTTTATGAGAATTTCCTGCCCACCTAACCTACCAGAGGACCCTTAACTTACTGTTGTTGAAAAAAAAAATCCCAAATTTATTAAAAAAAAATTTTTCATCTTCAAATTACATCCACTTTCGGCCATACGGGTAAACGGCCAAAAGCAAGGTTATTTTTAAGAGGACAGTTTGGGCAGAGAACTTCGGCAACATGCTGACAGGGGTCACAAATATCACGAACAGGGGTCACTACCCACACCCTGGCAGAAGTATCCAGCAACACACTAGCAGAACTTCTCAACAGATGGCTGGTACAGCTGTCTCGTAACTCGACTTGGCTTATCCCGGGTACATCGGTCCAACCAATAACATTTCAAAGACAAAGCACTGCCTCTACCGATGGCAGCACTTGTCGGAAAATCCGACACCATTTAATAATATCATACAGACAGATAATATTGCTGTGTTGTATAAACAAGTTACCCATAGAAAATGTAACTTGTAGTGGAATTTCCGTCTATAGAAAACAGGATATCATTACCACATACTATTATAAATTCACCACCTATTATGGTGGGAATTATTCTTAAATACATTAGCCTCTGGACTTTACCATCATAAAAACATCTCATATAAATTAACTTAATTATCAGAATTAAAATAGAGTAAATGTGACCCTTCTATCACTTACTGTCATCTGGACAATGTAGACCAGTAGCGTCAGTGAGGAGGGAGTGGTCAGCCATTGTTATTGAACTTAGACCAGAGGCACAGGAGCAATTCGGCTCCTATTAAATTCTCTTGGACGAAGTGTTATGGAAGATCAGAGTAGTGATCTGCCATCATCAACATGCTGTCATCAATCTCAAGGGAAGTGTCTTTCCGAAACCCGTTTGTCTTTCATTTATGGCCATTAATGTCAGTAGATATAGGGTGACCCAGTTAGATCACAAATGATCGACTCAAACAAGGTAATTAAGCCTAGGTCTTTATGGTTCCTTGTACAGTGTTTTCTCTGATATAGCTGTCATATATTAGGATTCTGGCTTTACAGCTAGCGCCCTTTTGACAGGTCAAGACGAGGAAGCATGCTTTGTGCATCAGTTACCAGGGTGATGGAAGCTACCTCACAAGAGGAAAATGTGGTGTCTACACCCTAGTTATACCTGGTGGACTAAGGCCAACTGTACAATAAGATAAGGAACCTCTTCAATGTATGTAGTCTAATACTGTAGTTTGATTGGCTGCATATATATAAATTCAATATAAACCCCCACTAATGTGTAGAGGAACGATTTGTGAGATTATTGCAGAAATACAGTCCACTTATCATCATACCAATTGCTATCGAAGTATATAAATTAACGTAAATATAAATTCATATAAATTAAATAAATATAAATCTCACAGGTCGGTTCCCACAGCACTTGTTCTCACTGGAGCAAGTCAGGAGTTCCGGACTGCCCACTGTGAACTGACCTCTGGAGCTTAAGAGACCCTCCTCATCACGTGTGAGAACATAAAAGTCACTAGCCAGATAGTAAGTGCACTAGGATAACATGTAATGACAGCCTTTTACTGGGGAACAGAAAATATGGTCGGGTGCATGCAATAGATGGCGTTGATGTTACCATCTTCCTCACCAGAGGGCATTGTCGTCGACCCACCTCCTAAATGAGTGTCGATTAGGAGCATTCCACAGATGGCGCTGACCTTGCCACACCTCTGCCAACAGACTGCGTTGTCGTCGTTGGCAAAGTCAACCCTAAAAGCCTTGGAGTTGGGGGTGAACTTCCACAGATGGTGTTGATATCATCACAAGCATCTACATGGTGGAGTATTAATCTTTGTGGGACTCCTGGTTCAACCTTGACGACGAGCGAACGTCTGACATCTTCTCCGCCTGGGAGCGCCTGATCACGTTTTGTTTTCGCGTTTTGGCTTTGCTACTGCCGTTTGTCATCCCTTTTCAATGGTCCGGTTGTACGACACCTGGCGCACATATTGCCTTGGGTCACGGGAGTGTTGATTTTTTTTATCTTGCCCGAAACGCTATGCGTATTAGTGGCTTTAGGTATTGTATGTACTAGCTATAAATATAAATCCAACATTATGTTTGTAAACCAACTATGTATGTACTTTCCCTGAGTAAAAATGTATTTATTTATTGTTTATTATTTATTTTTTATTTTTTTGATGTGGCCTGGCTGGTTCTCCCGGCGGGGTGACAGTTTTCGGGGACCGGCTTGGCCGAGAGGTGCCGGTGGTTAGTGGGCTCCTGGTGTGCCCTCAGCCGTTTTTTTTTTTTTTTTTTTATTTATTTTCTACCACAGACGTGACCACACATTTACAATGCTAAGCAGCATATATACATTTTCTTCTGTCCTCCATGGACAGAAGTTAAACATAGAGTTCAAGGGTTTATTGAATACTCAACCACAGAAGGTGATTCGGTGCTTTTAAAATGCTAAGCTAAGCTACATACGTAAATACATAGATACACAGATTTACGTATGCCCTACATAAAGTGTTTGATGTGTCTTTTACATAGTGTCATTAATGTACATTCACAAAGGTGAAATGTAATTCTGATCAGCTTCCATATATACTTTATACCCATACATATACATACACACACATATATACATACATATATACACACACATGCATTCACATACATCTGTCTCATTTACTCTGACAGGGTGAGATAGCTGATAAAGAAACTAGTGTGCAATTAAGCACTTAATCACTGAAGGTGATGAAGGTGCTTTTACAAGCTCAGGTAATATAGTTACATCATATATATACATTGAATAAATGATATATTACATGGTCAATCTTGGATACAAGTCCAATATATCATCAAGTGTTCCAGTACTCATATAGTAAGTACAGAGTTCAGCATACCTTAGCCCAGGAGGGCGAAAGTCAGTCAGTATGGGACATTCTACAATATAATGTTCAAGAGAGTGCATGTTTTCTCTTTCACAAAGTTGACACATTGTGTACTCGACATTTGGGGGCGGCTGGTTTCTGCTCTGCCAGAGGACACTGGATGACTTTTTCGTTTTAGTTGGGGGCTGAGTTTTGGTTTTACTACCTGGTGTTATCTGTGTACTCACCTAATTGTGATTGCGGGGGGGTTGAGCACTGGCTCTTTGGTCCTGCCTCTCAACCGTCAATCAACTGATGTACAGATTCCTGAGCCTACTGGGCTCTTTCATATCTACATTTGAAACTGTGTATGGAGTCAGCCTCCACCACATCACTTCCTAGTGCATTCCATTTACTAACTAATCTGACACTGAAAAAGATATTTCTAATGCGTCTGTGGCTCATTTGGGTACTCAGCTTCCACCTGAGTACTCTTGTGCGTGTGCCACCCGTGTTAAATAATCCATCCTTGTCCACCCTGTCAATTCCCCTTGGAATTTTGTATGTAGTGATCATGTCTCCCCTAGCTCTTCTGTCTTCCAGCGACGTGAGGTGCAGTTCACGTAGTCTGTCCTCAAAACTCATGCCTCTTAGTTCTGGGACTTGCCTAATGGCATACCTCTGAACTTTTTCCAGCTTCGTCTCTTACTTGACTAGATACGGGCTCCATGCTGGGGCTGCATACTCCAGGATTGGCCTTACATATGTGGTATACAAGGATCTGAAGGATTCTTTACACAGGTTTCTGAAAGCAGTTCTGATGTTAGCCAGCCTCGCATAGCCTAACATGGCCGAGAGTTAGCCTATGCGTACCCTTCTTGACGCTTATGTCGACCGAGCACGGTCGACATAAGCGTTAACAACACTCCTCTTGTACCTGTCTGGGCAGTCGCTGTTGGCATTGAGGCACATTCCTATGTTTGTTTCCTTAGTGTAGACTGCAGTGTGGAAACCTCAGCTCCTTTCCATGACTGTTACATCTAGAAAGGGCAGCTTCCCATCCTTCTCCATCTCGTAAGTGAAACGCAACACAGTATTCCGCTCAAATGCCTTCTTCAGCTCCTGCAGATGTCTGACATCAGATACCTGTGTAAAAATGACGTCAACATACCTGCAGTATATGGCCAGTTTCAAGTTCATGTTGACTAAGACCTTTTGTTTGATGGTACCCATGTAGAAGTTCGCAAACAGGACACCTAGGGGAGAACCCATGGCGACCCCATCTACTTCCTTGTATATGTGCCCATCCGGGCTCAAGAAGGGTGACTCTTTAGTACAAGCTTGGATTAGTTTCCTTAGAATGTTTTCTGGTATGTCAAGAGGAGTACAGGCCGGATCACGATACACTTTGTCAGCTATCATCCCGATTGTTTCATCCACAGGTACGTTGGAAAACAGTGATTCTACGTCCAACGAGGCTCTTATCTCTGTGGCCCGTGTTTCCCGTAAGTCAACAAATTCAGCCATTTACTTCCATTCTTCCCTTTAACTTACCCAATATTATACCCATTGTTTCGTATTCTATCTTGTGTGGAAAGTTTGTTTTCACCTCATCCAAAACTGTTGTAACATATCACCTCACCCAAATGCAAGTATATAAAAGGAAAAGCCGTTTGAATTATAGTATAGTAAGAAATCTGTTTAGTGTTTGCAGGTTATAGTTGTGTGTGTGTAAACTAAAGTCTTTGAAAATGTAATAAGTTATTATGAAACGTGTTAAAATGTCGCGTCAGACTAGAAATAAAAATGAATTTTGGAGAACTGATTTTTCAATTACCATCGATAGTGAAAAAAACATAAGAAATATTGAGAAAATTCGTGTTAGAATTATTAATCTTACTTTTTCGGTCATATTTAATAATATATATATATATATATATATATATATATATATATATATATATATATATATATATATATATATATATATGTCGTACCTAGTAGCCAGAACGCACTTCTCAGCCTACTATGCAAGGCCCGATTTGCCTAATAAGCCAAGTTTTCCTGAATTGATATATTTTCTCACATTTTTTTCTTATGAAATGATAAAGCTACCCATTTCATTATGTATGAGGTCAATTTTTTTTATTGGAGTTAAAATTAACGTAGATATATGACCGAACCTAACCAACCCTACCTAACCTAACCTAACCTATCTTTATAGGTTAGGTTAGGTTAGGTAGCCGAAAAAGTTAGGTTAGGTTAGGTTAGGTAAGGTAGGTTAGGTAGTCGAAAAACAATTAATTCTTGAAAACTTGGCTTAATAGGCAAATCGGCCTTGCATAATAGTCTGAGAAGTGCGTTCTGGCTACTAGGTACGACATATATATATATATATATATATATATATATATATATATATATATATATATATATATATATATATATATATATATATATATATATATATATATATAAATATATATATATATATATCGTACCTAGTAGCCAGAACGCACTTCTCAGCCTACTATGCAAGGCCCGATTTGCCTTATAAGCCAAGTTTTCATGAATTAATGTTTTTTCGACTACCTAACCTACCTAACCTAACCTAACCTAACATTTTCGGCTACCTAACCTAACCTAACCTATAAAGATAGGTTAGGTTAGGTTAGGTAGGGTTGGTTAGGTTCGGTCATATATCTATATTAATTTTAACTCCAATAAAAAAAATTGACCTTATACATAATGAAATGGGTAGCTTTATCATTTCATAAGAAAAAAAATAGAGAAAATATATTAATTCATGAAAACTTGGCTTATTACGCAAATCGGGCCTTGCATAGTAGGCTGAGAAGAGCGTTCAGGCTACTAGGTACGATATATATATGTGTATATATATATATATATATATATATATATATATGTCGTACCTAGTAGCCAGAACTCACTTCTCAGCCTACTATTCAAGGCCCGATTTGCCTAATAAGCCAAGTTTTCCTGAATTAATATATTTATTATAATTTTTTTCTTATGAAATGATAAAGCTACCCTTTTCACTATGTATGAGGTCAATTTTTTTTATTGGAGTTAAAATTAACGTAGATATATGACCGAACCTAACCAACCCTACCTAACCTAACCTAACCTATATATATAGGTAAGGTTAGGTTAGGTAGCCAAAAAAAGCTAGGTTAGGTTAGGTTAGGTAGGTTAGGTAGACGAAAAAACATTAATTCATGAAAACTTGGCTTATTAGGCAAATCGGGCCTTGCATAGTAGGCTGAGAAGTGAGTTCTGGCTACTAGGTACGACATATATATATATATATATATATATATATATATATATATATATATATATATATATATGTCGTACCTAGTAGCCAGAACTCACTTCTCAGCCTACTATTCAAGGCCCGATTTGCCTAATAAGCCAAGTTTTCCTGAATTAATATATTTACTATAATTTTTTTCTTATGAAATGATAAAGCTACCCTTTTCTCTATGTATGAGGTCAATTTTTTTTTATTGGAGTTAAAATTAACGCAGATATATGACCGAACCTAACCAACCCTACCTAACCTAACCTAACCTATATTTATAGGTAAGGTTAGGTTAGGTAGCCAAAAAAAGCTAGGTTAGGTTAGGTTAGGTAGGTTAGGTAGACGAAAAAATATTAATTCATGAAAACTTGGCTTATTAGGCAAATCGGGCCTTGAATAGTAGGCTGAGAAGTGTGTTCTGGCTATTAGGTACGACATATATATATATATATATATATATGTCGTACCTAGTAGCCAGAACTCACTTCTCAGCCTACTATTCAAGGCCCGATTTGCCTAATAAGCCAAGTTTTCCTGAATTAATATATTTACTATAATTTTTTTCTTATGAAATGATAAAGCAACCCTTTTCTCTATGTATGAGGTAAATTTTTTTTTATTGGAGTTAAAATTAACGTAGATATATGACCGAACCTAACCAACCCTACCTAACCTAACCTAACCTATATTTATAGGTAAGGTTAGGTTAGGTAGCCAAAAAAAGTTAGGTTAGGTTAGGTTAGGTAGGTTAGGTAGACGAAAAAACATTAATTCATGAAAACTTGGCTTATTAGGCAAATCGGGCCTTGAATAGTAGGCTGAGAAGTGCGTTCTGGCTATTAGGTACGACATATATATATATATATATATATATATATATATATATATATATATATATATATATATATATATATATATATATATATATATGTCGTACCTAGTAGCCAGAACGCACTTCTCAGCCTAATATGCAAGGCTCGATTTGCCTAATAAGCCAAGTTTTCATGAATTAATTGTTTTTCGACTACCTAACCTACCTAACCTAACCTAACCTAACCTTTTCGGCTACCTAACCAAACCTAACCTATAAAGATAGGTTAGGTTAGGTTAGGTAGGGTTGGTTAGGTTCGGTCATATATCTACGTTAATTTTAACTCCAATAAAAAAAAATTGACCTCATACATAATGAAATGGGTAGCTTTATCATTTCATAAGAAAAAAATTTGAAAAAATATACTAATTCAGGAAAACTTGGCTTATTAGGCAAATCGGGCCTTGAATAGTAGGCCAAAAAGTGAGTTCTGGCTACTAGGTACGACATATATATATATATATATATGTCGTACCTAGTTGCCAGAACTCACTTTTTGGCCTACTATTCAAGGCCCGATTTGCCTAATAAGCCAAGTTTTCCTGAATTAATATATTTTTTCTGATTTTTTTCTTATGAAATGATAAAGCTACCCATTTCATTATGTATGAGGTCAATTTTTTTTATTGGAGTTAAAATTAACGTAGATATATGACTGAACCTAACCAACCCTACCTAACCTAACCTAACCTATCTTCATAGGTTAGGTTTGGTTAGGTAGCCGAAAAAGTTAGGTTAGGTTAGGTTAGGTAGGTTAGGTAGTCGAAAAACAAATAATTCATGAAAACTTGGCTTATTAGGCAAATCGGGCCTTGCATAGTAGGCTGAGAAGTGCGTTCTGGCTACTAGGTACGACATATATATATATATATATATATATATATATGTCGTACCTAGTAGCCAGAACGCACTTCTCAGCCTACTATTCAAGGCCCGATTTGCCTAATAAGCCAAGTTTTCCTGAATTAATATATTTACTATAATTTTTTTCTTATGAAATGATAAAGCAACCCTTTTCTCTATGTATGAGGTCAATTTATTTTTATTGGAGTTAAAATTAACGTAGATATATGACCGAACCTAACCAACCCTACCTAACCTAACCTAACCTATATTTATAGGTAAGATTAGGTTAGGTAGCCAAAAAAAGCTAGGTTAGGTTAGGTTAGGTAGGTTAGGTAGACGAAAAAACATTAATTCATGAAAACTTGGCTTATTAGGCAAATCGGGCCTTGAATAGTAGGCTGAGAGGTGCGTTCTGGCTACTAGGTACGACATATATATATATATATATATATATATATATATATATATATATATATATATATGTCGTACCTAGTAGCCAGAACTCACTTCTCAGCCTACTATTCAAGGCCCGATTTGCCTAATAAGCCAAGTTTTCCTGAATTAATATATTTACTACAATTTTTTTCTTATGAAATGATAAAGCAACCCTTTTCACTATGTATGAGGTCAATTTTTTTTATTGGAGTTAAAATTAACGTAGATATATGACCGAACCTAACCAACCCTACCTAACCTAACCTAACCTATATTTATAGGTAAGGTTAGGTTAGGTAGCCAAAAAAAGCTAGGTTAGGTTAGGTTAGGTAGGTTAGGTAGACGAAAAAACATTAATTCATGAAAACTTGGCTTATTAGGCAAATCGGGCCTTGAATAGTAGGCTGAGAAGTGCGTTCTGGCTATTAGGTACGACATATATATATATATATATATATATATATATATATATATATATATATATATATATATATATATATATATATATATATATATATATATATATATATATATATATATATATATATATATATAGGGAGTACCACCTCTGGCTGGAAGAAGGGGGACCCATAGCCTTGGAGGAAACCACACATAACGCATTGGAGGGAATGTAGGTCCCCTCCAATACAGTTTCTGTGTGCTTTTCTCCTACCACCCCCTTCCCTTTTTTTTTTTTTTTCCTTTATTGTGTATTTAAAGGTTACAAAACATACAAGACAAATGCCTAAAGGTTATGGATCTCTTGAAGCTCCTCCGCTTCTGGACAGGAACCGAGGACGCAGCAAGCATTTCCCCTCTGGATCGCCACACTGAGACGCTGAAATAAAAAACTGGAAGCCCTTGGGTCTCTGGTGACGTCAATGAGCTTGGAACCCAATTTTATGAGAAATCCCAAGGCACTCTTGCCCCAGGGGCCATGCGTCTCAGACGCTATGGGAACAAAGAGGTATTGACCTTCCAGTCACCTGTACTTGAGTGATTTTGCTGTTTCCCTGTGGTTGGCCGCCCCACCTGCTTGATCAGCTCCGAAGTGTACATAGGTGTCAGCCAGGGTGGATACACATGTGTAGTCCCACATCAACTGTCTACCCTCCTTCCATAAGTATATGGTGATGCCATCAGGGCGAAGTGCGGGGAAATCCGGGTTTTGGACCCCTAGGATGCGAGGTTCTCTCTCCGCTGGGCACCCAGCTGAGACGAGGCTTCTCTTGATGATGTCATTGACCTCGTTGTGTCTTGCATGCCAGCCCTTTGTGCTTCCGCAATGCAACCCATGCAGTCCGTATTGGTCTGCTTCCACCCTGTTGCAAATACACTTGTATTCAGTGTGAATTAGGGCACCAAGGCGGAGGGCCACTGCTACACGAAGGGATTCTGGATCTAGGCGCGTGCCCATTGCTGACATGGATACTGCCAGGAGGAAGTCTCCTGCATGGGGGGCATGCACTGCTCTGAGGCGGGCTTTCTCCTTGTCTGATGTTGCGACGCTGAGCATGGCATCAGCTACTTTTTCCACTAGAGGGTGGTCCCAGCCGGACTGTTTGTGTTGTTTTGTTGGCTCTATAATGGTTGCTGGGGCTGCAAGAACATCCCACTGATTTGAACATTCAGTGAAAGCAGGATCGTGTATTCCTGCTGAATCTCTCAGGGTTGCAGGTAAAATATCTCTGACGAGGTCGTGCGATGCATGAGAGGAGGAAAGGAAGGCTGGTAGAGCAATTTGGGAGGCTGTGCGGACACCAAGGCCGCCGAGTCTTACAGGAAGGGTTGCTTGCTCCCACTGAGAGTCGTCCAATGGCAGGTTCAGGACTTTCACCAGCATGGACCTCAGAAGGGTGTCATACACATTTAACTTAGGGCTGCTGTAGGATGGAGAACATCTCAGAAAGTAGGTCAACTTAGGGAAAGACAGGCATCTTGTAAGGAGAAAGAGAGCATCATGGGCATCAATCTTGTCAATCCTGTCCTGCATTATCTTTAGGTCAGTGATTTTTGCAACCAGGACCTCCTCGATTGCTTGTGGGCTAATGGGGGCACCCAGGAGAGTGCAGTCCGGTGGCTCGACAACGAGAATGTCTGGAAGAACATTTTGTATTTGCCCAGTGATGTCTGGGTTGCGGGAGATTATTTCACATTTGGATGCATTGAGAATGAGGCCTAAGGCTGCTCCCTGCTCCTGGATTTTCCTTATATCCTCCAAAATGGTTTCCGGAGTTCCAGCTAGAGTGCCATCATCCAGGTACCAGATGTTTAGCTCGCTTGTCAGACTATCAGTGACCTCTTTGATAGCTAGGCAGAAAAGGAGGGGGGGCTAAGGGGTCACCTTGTTGGACACCTTCACAGGAGTTTATTTCATGCTCCCCAAAAAGAAGCTTAGAGTCCCCACTGTAGCACGATCGGATGAATGGGTAAAGGAGACGGAAATGGTTGTGTACAGCCCTGAGGACAGCGTCTCGTCTGACTTGATTGAAGGCATTTTTGAAGTCAAGCTTTACTAGTGCCTTCTGGTCCGGGAGATCAACAATGTAAGCCCGCGCTGCATGTGCTGCAGCTTCACAACCTAGGGGAATCCCAAACCCGAGCTGATGAGGTTTCAGCAAGGTGGCTGCTTCCTGGCTGATAGATCTCACTGCAGCCTTAGCTACAAGGCGTCGGAGGGTTTTGCCAACGGCAATGGGCCTGATACCCCTATCCTTCTTCTTTAGAGCACAGAGTGCTGCTCCATAAAAGACAGGCCTGATGTCCTCAGGGATGCCGCCAGCCAAACACATGTTGGAGAATCTGGTAAGTTCCACTAGAAGGTCCTTTGCAGCATCTCCAAGCACCGGGTTCAGCATTTGTTTGATGTGCTGGGGTCTTAGGCCTGTAACGCCCCTTGCTGAACCTGTTGGGAAAGACATGGCTGCTTTGTACACCTCAGATTCTCGAACAGTCAAGGGTTCTATGCCAGCATTGTTTTCCTGGGGATCCCTGCTGCTGTCTGGGGCTCTGGGTGGGTGTTTATCTTGAAGAGCCTCTGCTGTCGTGGCGTTCCTGGGGGCAATAGTGTCATCGCTGGTCATGATTCTGATGGCACCTGTGGTATTGCCCTCCTCTATTTTCCTGGTGATCTGTGCTCTCATTTTGTGGTTCTCAGATGAGTTATTGTTGGTCGTCCTGCGGCTGGTGTTCTTGGCACGAGGGGGGAGGCGGACCAGGTTGTCTGCTCTGGGGAATTCATTAAGTGCCCTGATTACAGAGGTTGCTAATGACTTGTCTCTCCTGGGCGGTAAGGCTAGGCATGCATTCCCAAATAGAAGGAGATTGTGCCACGATCCAGAGGTTCTGGGAGCATTGTTGACCTTTGCCAGCAGACTGGTTTGTTTGGCTGCTGCTTGATGACGGGCAGCCTCAATATATATATATATATATATATATATATATATATATATATATATATATATATATATATATATATATATATATATATATATATATATATATATATATACATATACATATATATATATATATATATATATATATATATATATATAAATAATATATATATATATATATATATATATATTGCAACTGGGTGTGGAGGCATCAACTGGATATATATATATATCTTCTCTAACAGAGAAGAACTCTGTAGGGTAAGGCAGGTCCTAGTCAACAACGGCTTCTCCAATGGTTTCGTCGAAGACATCATAAGAAGGAAAGTGAAACGCCATGCAACCTCTGAAGAGACAACTAACACAACATCTATACCCCCTATTAGACTATTTTACAGGAACTTCTTTTCCACAACTCATAAAACGGAGGAAAGGGTCCTGAGAGATATTGTTAATAGAAACGTTATCCCTACAGACAAAAATCAGAGGATACAACTGACGATTTACTATAAAACCAAAAAAACGGCCAGCCTACTCATGAGAAACTCTCCAGACACAAAACAGAACGCTTTAAAAGAGACTAACGTCGTCTATGCCTTCAAATGCCCTCTTGGGGACTGTAAGCTCCAAAAAACCCAGTATATAGGCAAGACAACAACATCTCTTTTTAGGCGTTTAACGATGCATAAGCAACAGGGCTCCATTAAGGAACATATAATCTCTTCCCACAACCAAACCATCGCTAGAGAAATCCTATTAAACAACACAGAAATCATTGATTGATACAGCGATAGCAGGCGGCTTGACGTTTGCGAGGCACTACACATCAAGAAGTCAACACCAGCAATCAACAGCCAATTAATGCACAACTATATTCTACCCACCTCAAGACTCCGCTCCAATATAGAAGCATCAAGAAATATGGACCAATAGGCTTTCTACAAACACTTCTATTCAATACCCATTGTTTCGTGTTCTGTCTTGTGTTGATGAAATTAATGCCCTATTAATGCCACCTCTTGTTCTGTCTTGTGTTGATGAAATTAATACCCTATTAATGCCACCTCTTGTTCTGTCTTGTGTTGATGAAATTAATACCCTATTAATGCCACCTCACCCCATCCACCTCACTCAAATGTAGATATAAAATCGGAGATGCGTAAGTTCTATTCAGTTGTGTATTTGTAAACTAAAGTCTTTGAAAATGTAATAAGTTTTACGAAACGCGCTCGTGTCGCGTCAGACTAGAAATAAAAAATGAATTTTGGAGAATTGATTTTTGATTTACCTCCAACAGTGAAAAGAAATGTACGAAAGATTGAGAAAATTCGTGTTAGAATTATTAATCTTACTTTTTCGGTCATATTTAATAATATATATATATATATGCAACAATGATCACAAAAACACTGATCCAAGTATGCAGAATAACCACATATGAAAAATAGAAAATGCTTAACGCGTTTTCGGCTAATTCGCCTTCATCAGAGCAAAGTAGAATCATTCTACTTTGCTCTGATGAAGGCGAATTAGCCGAAAACGCGTTAAGCATTTTCTATTTTTCATATGTGGTTATTCTGCATATATATATATATATATATATATATATAT
Source organism: Procambarus clarkii (assembly GCF_040958095.1). Classification (NCBI taxonomy): domain Eukaryota; kingdom Metazoa; phylum Arthropoda; class Malacostraca; order Decapoda; family Cambaridae; genus Procambarus; species Procambarus clarkii. The sequence goes on along the minus strand of NC_091185.1, from coordinate 37,269,755 downwards.
ATATATGTCGTACCTAGTAGCCAGAACGCACTTCTCAGCCTAGTGTGCAAGGCCCGAATTGCCTAATAAGCCAAGTTTTCATGAATTAATGATTTTTCGACCACCTAACCTACCTAACCTAACTTTTCCGGCTACCTAACCTAACCTAACCTTTAAAGATAGGTTAGGTTAGGTTAGGTAGAGTTGGTTAGGTTTGGTCATATATCTACGTTAATTTTACCTCCAATAATTTTTTTTTACCTTATACGTAATGAAATGGGTAGCTTTATCATTTCATAAGAAAAAAAATTGAGAAAATATATTAATTCATGAAAACTTGGCTTATTAGGCAAATCGGGCGTTGCATAGTAGGCTGAGAAGGGCGTTCTGGCTACTAGGTACGACATATATATATATATATATATATATATATATATATATATATATATATATATATATATATATATATATATATATATATATATATATGCTGTTGGTCGTGCAGGGGGTTGGGTCCCACATTTGTGCCCATTCAACAAGGATAACAGTGCCTGAGGAAGTCAAGAATCGACTTATATCTGTGTTAATACCTGCTGAAGACTCTTAGTGGGTCGAGGAAGCCTACCTCTCCAGCAGTGCAACAGAATCAACTGTAAAAGGTGTGTTGTCCTGGCGGGAGGCGTGCTAGGGGAAGGACACAGGCCTGGGTGAGGGTTATCTCAGTGCCTCCATAAACAACAGCCTCCTGGGGGGGAGGAGGCCTCATGTGGAGGGGGGGGGGGAGTGAAGGGGAGGCTCACAAACCTGCTTGTATTCCAGCAGACTTATAAGTGAATGTGTGCGTCTTTTCAGATGCACGGTGAGTTTGCAGTGATAAACATAATGCACCAGTGAAACTTTGTGTTAATTGTCTGTGACCGCTGCCTGTGGCGGGACCCCTCCCCCCCCTCCCTAGCCTCCTCCCACAGGCCTCGCCAGCCCACCCAGCAACCCACTCCCGGCGGCTGACCCGACGACCATCGTCCACCCCACGCCCACTGTCGACCAACGCCCACCATCACCTCCCACGCATCGTCACCCAAAGCCCACTGTTACCCCATTCCCACCGGCACCCCACGCCCACCGTCACCCCACGCAGCCCTACGCCCACCGCCACCCTACGCCCACCGCCACCCCACGCCCATCGTCAGCCCACGCCCACACACGTCACACGCCCTACGGCTCCCTCACCAGGAAAGGGTGGAAGGACACATGTGGTGGGGTCAAGAGACTGGGTCACCAGTGTGCCAATAAGTGCTTGAAAAAGATAAGTTGAGTCCAGTCCTGTGGTGACTGGACCATTGTGAGTATCGTGTTGAGTGCACCACACCCAGTGAGCCAGGACACATTCACCAGTGTTTAGTGACAAAAGGAAATTATCCAAGTGTTAAGTGCCACATCAACCCTCCCCCCACCCCCTGAGTGTAGTGCCTCCCCCCCCCCCCCCCGTTTCACTTGTGTAGTGTCTCCTGCTCCCCCACTCCCCTTGTGTAGTGTCTCCCTCCCCCCCCCCCCACCTCGCAGTGAGGTGCAGTGTCTTTCGCTCCCCCGCCCCCACCACCCACAATCAGGTGGTCGCGCCTTCCCCTCCCCGGCCCCCCTCCCAGACCGGGCCAGTGCAGCCTTCCAACCCCCCCACCCACCACCTCCAGGGGCCCACCCACCCCAGACATCTGCCCAGACATGACGCATAGTATAGGGGACAACCTCGCCCCCCCCCCAGCCAGGAGGGAGAGACAAATACTTCAGTGCAAGGTGACATTCACTTTACCTAAGGGGATGGCAGAAGTGGCCGCTACCAGCCAGCTCACCCCTCCCGAAGCCAATCAAAGGAGAGGCACATGCAGTGTTTGTGGGAGCAACATCAGCATCAACTCGGTCTCCAGAGTCATACGCCAGCATGGTGACTGTCCTGGGTCAGGAAGGCCTCCCGTGGGAGGAGGCAGCACTCAGGAGCCTGTTGCACCAGTACAAATCGCGACAGATTACATTGCAACAGACGACCTCCTAGAGGCAATTAAAGCAACGTCAACCAGGACACTGACCCACATCCCAAAGGTCTCTCGCCCATTTGCTGCCGGGAAATACACGGACCTCATCGCAAAAGTCAACAGAGGGTCAAATAACCTTGATGCACCTGATACCATCAAAGCCTGGCACAATCTGCTACTTTTTGGCAATGCATGCTTAGGTGTACCAGACAGAGGAGGCAAGACACTGGCCTCATCTGTCAATAAAGCAATTAGGGATTTTCCTAGGGCTGACAACCAAGTCCGCCTCCCCAAACACACCAAACACCGCCGAGGCAGACCAAGTACGACAGTCAGCGACAACAGAAAATTAGGTACCCAAGTCAGCAAGAAAATTGAAGAGGGCAATACAGTCGGGGCACTCAGGTTGATCACAAGTGAGGACAAAATTTTGCCCAGGGATGAAACCACAGCCCAAGCACTGAGAGAAAAACACCCCCTCAGGGCCGTAGGTGGACCTCCCCCACAGGTCAGGGTCCCCCATAACCAGGAATCTCTCGTCCTCCGGGAGTCTGAGGTTTATAAAGCTATCGTTTCATTTCCCCCGGGCTCCTCAGGAGGCTACACAGGGGTAAGATCTCAACATGTGAAGGAAATTGTGAACCCTGTTCTTGGCCCAGCTGCAGAAGCACTCCTGACAGAAATCACAACGTTTGTCAACAACTGCCTCGCCTGGTTAATCCCTGATGAAATCAAACCATTCTTCTTTGGTGCATCCCTATGTGCCCTGAAAAAGAAGGGGGGAGGGATCAGACCCATTGCCGTTGGTAATACCCTTCGCTGCCTAGTTGCAAGGGCTGCTGTCAGAAGTATTCGAATGGAAGCAGCCACCATGCTGCAACTCAACCAGTTGGGGTTTGGAGTCCCCCAAGGCTGTGAAGCAGCGGCTCATGCTGCACGAGCCTACATTAGCTCTCTTACTGAAGACCAGGCAGTAGTAAAATTAGATTTTAAAAACGCTTTCATCTCGGTCAAAAGGGAGCAATCCTCACTGCAGTCCAGGAACATTGCCCAAGCATTCTCCCGTTTGTGTCAGCAGGCTACAGCAAAGACTCAACCCTCCTGTTTGGCAAACATGAAGTCACCTCAGCAGAGGGAATTCAACAGGGAGACCCACTTGCACCCTTCCTGTTTTGCATAGCGGTTCGAGAAATTACAACCAGACTGTCCAGTGAGCTCAACATCTGGTTCCTGGATGATGGCACTCTGGCAGGCACACAAGATTCCCTGCTCGAAGACCTGCAGCTGGTGAAGACATGGGGGGAGTCCATGGGTCTCGTTCTTAACCCCTCCAAGTGTGAAATTATTGCATCCAGTGAAGTAATCATTAGAGCAGTGAAATCAGTTTTACCAGAAGCCTCAGTCGTTAAACCTACCGACAGCACACTACTTGGAGCACCTCTGGGCCACAATGCCATTGCTGCAGTCCTTGACGAAAAGTTTAGAGACCTAAAGAGGATGGAAGAGAGAATAGGGGACTTGGACTCCCAAGATGCCCTCTACCTTCTCACAAAGTGCCTTACCTTGCCCAGGCTAACATACTTCTTAAGGTGTGCACCAACTTTTGGCAACCCACTTCTAAATCAATATGATGAGCTCCTCAGGTCAATATTCAGGAAGGCGCTCAACCTAGATTTAGATGACAGTCATTGGGACCAAGCAACAGTCCCAGTGAGATTTGGAGGGATAGGCATACGAAAGGCAACTGAGGTAGCACTTCCAGCATTCTTATCCTCAAGTACAGCAGCCAACGATTTGGTAGGGCAGATCCTACCAGAACGTATGAGAGAGACGGCGGGAACTCATGATCAAACGTTCATCGAAGCAGCCAGACAATGGGACACCATTGCACACCCTCAACCCCGACCACAAGTCCCAAAAGACCACAAGCAGGCCCACTGGGATAGCCCCATAATGGAAAAGACTGTCACAGCAATGATTGACAACGCAGATGCTTAAAACAAAGCCCACCTCCTAGCGGTAACAGCACCGCACGGCGGGGATTTTTTATTTGCTGTGCCCATTGCAGCCCTGGGAACTCACCTCAGTCATGACGCTCTCCGCATTGGAGTTGCCCTTCGCCTTACCGCCCCCATCCTCACCGAGCATAGGTGCATCTGCGGAACTGCGATGGCAGACCAATATGGTCGTCATGGTCTGGTATGTCGTAAATCACAGGGTAAAATTGCAAGACATGAAGAAGTCAACGACATCATCAAAAGCAGCCTCGCCACAGCCCGCTGCCCGGCACAAAGAGAACCACACTTATCCAGACCTAACGCCCCTCAGAAGTGCCCAGATGGGGTCACCTTGCTACCTTGGAAGGATGGTAAGCAAGTGGTGTGGGACTACACGTGCGCTGCCACACTGGCCAGTACCTACCTCCACTACAGCACACGTGACAGCAGTGGTGCTGCTTCTTTCAGGGAATTGCAGAAAATTATTAAATACAGAGGTCTAGCACATTGCTACAGCTTTGTTTCGATCGGCTCGGAGACCCTCGGTTCGAGGGGAAAATGTGCATTGAAGTTCCTGAAGGAATTGGGGGACAAATTGATCAGCACTACAAAAGACCAGAGAGCAAAAAGTTTCTTGTTCCAGCGCCTCAGTGTTGCGATTCAGAGAGGAAATGCCTGTTGCGTCTTAGGCACTAGTCCAACTTCAGAGGAATTCGAAGAAGTGTTTGACTTGCAACAATGATCGAACCCGTCTGTGACATTCATCAATGTTTCCCATTGTCATGTTTTTCAAGAGATCCATAACCTTTAAGCACGTTTTTGTATTATTATTTTTGTATCAACCCATGTATATCTTGTAACCATCAAATACATAATAAAGAACAAAAATAAAAAAGGAAGGGGGTGGTAGGAGAAAAGCACACAGAAACTGTATTGGAGGGGATCTTAACATTCCCTCTAATGCGTTATGCGTGGTTTCCTCGGAGGCTATGGGTCCCCCTTCTTCCAGTTAGAGGTGGTACTCCCTTCTATATATTAAAAAAAAAAATATATATATATGTATATATATATATATATATATATATATATATATATATATATATATATATATATATATATATATATATATATATATATATATATATATATATATATATATATATATATATATATATATATATATATGCGAACAAGCCTGAATGGTCCCCAGGACAAACTCTGGGGTGTGAGTTTTCAGTTATATATATATATATATATATATATATATATATATATATATATATATATATATATATATATATATATATATATATATATATATATATATATATATATATATATATATATATATATATTAGTATATTTTGGTAGCAGTCTTTCCTGTAGACATATATTATTAAATATGACCGAAAAAGTAAGACTAATAATTCTAACACGAATTTTCTCAATCTTTCGTACATTTCGTTTCACTGTTGGAGGTAAATCAAAAATCAATTCTCCAAAATTCATTTTTATTTCTAGTCTGACGCGACACGAGCGCGTTTCGTAAAACTTATTACATTTTCAAAGACTTTAGTTCACAAATACACAACTGAATAGAACTTACGCATCTCCGATTTTATATCTACATTTGAGTGAGGTGGAAGGGGTGATGTGGCATTAACACAAGACAGAACAAGATGTGGTATTATTAGGGTATTAATTTCATCAACACAAGACAGAACAAGAGTATTAATAGGGTATTAATTTCAACACAAGACAGAACACGAAACAATGGATATTGAATAGAAGTGTTTGTAGAAAAAGTGTTTGAAGTGTTTTCTACAAACACTTCTATTGTTTACAATAGAAGTGTTCTATTGTAAACAATTGAAGTGTTCTATTGTAAACAATAGAATGCAAACACTTAACCTAGCTTTTCGGGCTACCTAACCTAACCTAACCTATAAAGATAGGTTAGGTTAGGTTAGGTAGGGTTGGTTAGGTTCGGTCATATTTCTACGTTAATTTTAACTCCAATAAAAAAAAAATTGACCTCATACATAATGAAATGGGTAGCTTTATCATTTCATAAGAAAAAATTTTGAGAAAATATATTAATTCAGGAAAACTTGGCTTATTAGGCAAATCGGGCCTTGCATAGTAGGCTGAGAAGTGCGTTCTGGCTACTAGGTACGACATATATATATATATATATATATATATATATATATATATATATATATATATATATATATATATATATATATATATATGAAAGTTAATTTTAACTCCAATAAAAAAAAATTGACTTCATACATAATGGAATGGGTAGCTTTATCATTTCATAAGAAACAAATTAGAGAAAATATATTAATTCAGGAAAACTTGGCTTATTAGGCAAATCGGGCCTTACATAGTAGTCCGAGAAGTGCGTTCTGGCTACTAGGTACGACATATATATATATATATATATATATATATATATATATATATATATATATATATATATATATATATATATATATATATATATATATATGTCGTACTTAGTAGCCAGAACTCACTTCTCAGCCTACTATTCAAGGCCCGATTTGCCTAATAAGCCAAGTTTTCCTGAATTAATATATTTACTATAATTTTTTTCTTATGAAATGATAAAGCAACCCTTTTCTCTATGTATGAGGTCATTTTTTTTTTATTGGAGTTAAAATTAACGTAGATATATGACCGAACCTAACCAACCCTACCTAACCTAACCTAACCTATATTTATAGGTAAGGTTAGGTTAGGTAGCCAAAAAAAGCTAGGTTAGGTTAGGTTAGGTAGGTTAGGTAGACGAAAAAACATTAATTCATGAAAACTTGGCTTATTAGGCAAATCGGGCCTTGAATAGTAGGCTGAGAAGTGCGTTCTGGCTATTAGGTACGACATATATATATATATATATATATGTCGTACCTAATAGCCAGAACGCACTTCTCAGCCTACTATTCAAGGCCCGATTTGCCTAATAAGCCAAGTTTTCATGAATTAATGTTTTTTCGTCTACCTAACCTACCTAACCTAACCTAACCTAGCTTTTTTTGGCTACCTAATTATATATATATATATATATATCTATATATATATATATATATATATATATATATATATATATATATATATATATATATATATATATATATATATATATATATATATATATATATATATATATATACATATATATATATATATATATATATTATTAAATATGACCGAAAAAGTAAGATTAATAATTCTAACACGAATTTTCTCAATCTTTCGTACATTACGCTTCACTGTTGGAGGTAAATCAAAAATCACTTCTCCAGAATTCATTTTTATTTCTAGTCTGACGCGACACGGGCGCGTTTCGTAAAACTTATTACATTTTCAAAGACTTCACAAATACACAACTGATTAGAACGTATCTCTGATTTTATATCTACATTTGAGTGAGGTGGTAAGGGTGATGTGGCATTAACACAAGACAGAACAGGAGGGGATATTAATAGGGTATTAAAAGTATCAACACAAGACAGAACAGAAACAATGGGTATTGAATAGAAGTGTTTGTAGAAAGCCTATTGGTCCATATTTCTTGATGCTTCTATATTGGAGCGGAGTCTTGAGGTGGGTAGAATATAGTTGTGCAATAATTGGCTGTTGATTGCTGGTGTTGACTTCTTGATGTGTAGTGCCTCGCAAACGTCAAGCCGCCTGCTATCGCTGTATCTATCGATGATTTCTGTGTTGTTTACTAGGATTTCTCTGGCGATTCTCTGGCGAACCAAACCATCGCCAGAGAAATCCTAGTAAACAACACAGAAATCATCGATAGATACAGCGATAGCAGGCGGCTTGACGTTTGCGAGGCACTACACATCAAGAAGTCAACACCAGCAATCAACAGCCAATTATTGCACAACTATATTCTACCCACCTCAAGACTCCGCTCCAATATAGAAGCATCAAGAAATATGGACCAATAGGCTTTCTACAAACACTTCTATTCAATACCCATTGTTTCTGTTCTGTCTTGTGTTGATACTTTTAATACCCTATTAATATCCCCTCCTGTTCTGTCTTGTGTTAATGCCACATCACCCTTACCACCTCACTCAAATGTAGATATAAAATCAGAGATACGTTCTAATCAGTTGTGTATTTGTGAAGTCTTTGAAAATGTAATAAGTTTTACGAAACGCGCCAGTGTCGCGTCAGACTAGAAATAAAAATGAATTTTGGAGAAGTGATTTTTGATTTACCTCCAACAGTGAAGCGTAATGTACGAAAGATTGAGAAAATTCGTGTTAGAATTATTAATCTTACTTTTTCGGTCATATTTAATAATATATGTCTACAGGAAAGACTGCTACCAAAATATACTAATATATATATATATATATATATATATATATATATATATACTCAGTTGATGCCTCCACACCCAGTTGCTGGTAGTTGCTTGGCCATGACCCAGTGTGTTTGGCCCCCTCTATAGAACAATGCAAAGTTTAACTCTCCCAACCGAGTTGAAATGAAAGGGGTCCCAACGGTCGGGCAGGACTCCACAAGCCTTGAGGTACCACCAACTACTCCTAAAAGAGGTTATTGCCGAGTATGCAACAAAAACACCGCCATAAATTCCAACGGTGGTGTCATCCGCTTTCACACCTTCAACGAGGTGAGATGTAGTGGTTCCCACGAGCATCCAAAGTGAAGCAATGGCCAGCTGTCATTGACAGTTAGGGAAGAGACTCCCATTAACTTAATCTCATCTGAAAACCTCACCCAAGCGATCATAGCGACGTCTGCTAGAACATTACCACACATCCCAAAAGCAGCCCGCCCAAATGCAGCAGCCAAACTCTGTAATCTTCTGAAAACAGTCAATGATGCCCCTGAAAACATTCAAGCGTGGCATAATGTCCTTCTGTCCTTCTGTTTGGAAATGTATGCCTCACCGTCCCTGCAAGGAGGGACAAATCACTTGCTTCCTCGGTCCTGAGGGCGATATGAATACTTAAGGGGGAATAACCTAGTTTGCCTGCCTCTCAGAGCAAAACACACCCACCGCAGAAATGGTAATAACAACATACCGGAAACGTGCAAAATCAGAGCACAAATCACTAAGAAAATTGAAGAGGGAAATACCGCAAGTGCTATTAGAGTCCTCACCAGTGACGAGAAAATTGCTCCTCGAAACTCAGCCACAGCACGGGCCCTGCAAAGCAAGCACCCACCCAGAGCCCCTCAAGGCGAGAACATCGTTCCGCCATCAGCCGACACCATTTCAGACCCATTAACCGTTGGTGAATCTAAGGTCTACAAAGCAGCCCTTTCTTTTAAACCTGGGTCAGCAGGTGGCTGTACTGGGTTAAAACCTCAACATATCAAGCAAATGTTAAATCCTGCGGTTGGTGATGTTGCACAAGATCTTCTTATGGAACTCACAATGTTTGTCAACATGTGCCTGGCTGGTGATATACCTGAGGTCATCAGGCCTCTCTTTTTTGGTGCCTCCCTCTGTGCTCTCAAAAAGAAGGACGAAGTAATCAGGCCAATCGCTGTTGGCAACACTCTCCGACGCCTGATTGCTAAGTCTGCTACGAGGGTAGTCAGCCAGCAAGCGGTTGAATTGCTGAAACCAATCCAGCTAGGATTTGGAATCCCCCAAGGCTGTGAAGCGGCTGCCCATGCAGCACAAGCATACATCACTAACATTTCTGATGAAAAGGCCCTGCTCAAACTGGACTTTAAGAATGCCTTCAACATGGTCAGAAAAGATGCAGTACTTTGTGCCGTACATCGCCCTTTCCGGCCCCTCTACCCGTTCATACTATCGTGCTACAGTGGTGAGTCAAAACTGTTCTTTGGTGAACATGAAATCAGATCATGTGAAGGTGTTCAGCAAGGTGATCCTCTTGCTCACCTTATTTTCTGCTTAGTCTTAAAAGAAATCACCGAAAGCTTGTCTAGCGAGTGCAACATCTGATTTTTGGATGATGGCACTATAGCTGGCACGTAGACCACCTCTTGGCAGATATCAGGAAAATAAGGGAGCAAGAAGTAAGCCTGGGTCTCGTCCTGAACCCTTCCAAGTGTGAAGTAGTCTCCTCCAACCCAGACATCGTAGCTAGAATAAGGTCTGCCTTGCCTGGAGCCCATGCCATTAGGGCCTAGAACAGCACCCTCCTTGGAGCCCCCCCTCGGGTCTAACGCCATTGAGGGGATCCTTGACAAGAAAATCGCAGACCTTATGAGGATGGAAGACAGAATAGGTGACATCGATGCCCACGATGCTTTTTATCTCCACACCAAATGCCTATCCCTTCCGAGGCTAACCTAATTTCTGAGTTGCGCCCCATCTTACGACAACCGAAAGCTTGAACAGTATGACCTCTTACTGAAGACCATGCTGGAAACAGTTGTTAACCTCTCCCTCAACGAATGCCAGTGGAAACAAGCCACTCTTCCTGTTAGGCTCGGTGCCTTGGGTGTCCGCACCGCCACTCAAATTGCTGTCCCAGCCTTCCTGTCTTCATCCTCAGCATCAGATGACCTATCTTGAGGTTATCTTGAAATGATTTCGGGGCTTTTTAGTGTCCCCGCGGCCCGGTCCTCGACCAGGCCTCCACCCCCCAGGAAGCAGCCCGTGACAGCTGACTAATACCCAGGTACCTATTTTACTGCTAGGTAACAGGGGCATAGGGTGAAAGAAACTCTGCCCATTGTTTCTCGCCGGCGCCTGGGATCGAACCCAGGACCACAGGATCACAAGTCCAGCGTGCTGTCCGCTCGGCCGACCGGCTCCTGGCCGACCTAGTTAAGGAAATTCTACCTGACACCTTGAGTGATGTAGCAGGGATACAGGACCCCCACTACCCGGAATGCAACACGAAATGGGGTGCCATGGCAGACCCAGCACTCAGACCAGCCATGCCGAAAGCCAAGAAACAATCCAGTTGGGAGAGCCCCATTGTAGACAAAGAAGTCACAGCTTTGCTGGAGGCAGCAACAACCCTCAGTGATCGTGCACGCCTCACAGCTGTGCAGGGTTCCCATGCAGGGGACTTCCTTTTGGCAGTCTTTATGTAAGCGACAGGCACACATCTTGATCCACAGGAGCTCCGTATTGCAGTCGCTCTCCGTCTAGCTGCCCCTATCCACACTGTTCATAGGTGTATTTGTGGCGAGGCAGATGCTGACGAATATGGATTGCATGGCCTACACTGTGAAAAATCTGGTGGTTGGCACACTAGACACGACGAAGTCAATGACATCATTAAAAGAAGCCCTGCCTCTGCTCAGTGTCCAGCGGAGAGAGAGCCCCGCAACCTACTGAACCATGACTCTGTTAGCTTTGCCGGCCGACCAGACGGAATCACACTGCGTCCGTGGTAGGGTGGCAGACAGTTGGCATGGGACTATACTTGCGTATCTCCCCTGGCAACGACATACATCAACCTGTCTGCCGGCACAGCAGGAGCAGCGGCGACACACAGAGAAAGAGACAAGTCAGCCAAGTACAAGCAATTAGATCATTAGATTAAATGAGTACTGCTCAGTACTCACTACCCCTTCAGAGCAGGAGAGATTGCTGAAATTGAGGGAATACAGAGAACATATACGGCAAGCATAGACGAGATAAAGCACCTAAATTATTGGGATCTTCTCAAAGCTCTCCAAATGTACTCACTAGAAAGGAGACGAGAGAGATACAAGATAATATACACATGGAAAATACTGGAGGGACAGGTCCCAAATCTGCACAGTAATATAACAACGAACTGGAGTGAACGACATGGAAGAAAATGCAGAATAGAACCAGTGAAGAGCAGAGGTGCCTTGGGCGCAATCAGAGAACACTGTATGAACATCAGAGGTCCACGGGGTTGTTCAACATCCTACCAGCGAGCATCAGAAATATTACAGGAACAACAGTAGACATCATCTAGAGGAAACTAGATTGTTTCTTTTAAAGAGTGCCGGACTAACCGGGCTGTGGTGGGTATGTGGGCCTGCGGGCCACTCCAAGCAACAGCCTGGTGGACCAAACTCTCACAAGTCAAGCCTGACCTCGGGCCGGGCTTGGGGAGTAGAAGAACTCCCAGAACCCCATCAACCAGGTATCGGTACAACTTCGTTCCAATAAGGTCTGAATCCCTAGGCCCATGGGGAGAGAGTGCAAGAAGGATTCTTAAGGATCTTGGTTTCAAGCTCGTTGACACCACATGAGACCCTAGAGCGGCAAGTTTTCTCTTTCAGCGCCTCAGTGTCGCGATCCAGAAGGGGAATGCTCACTGCATCCTCTGTTCCTGCCCGGCGTTGGAGGAGTTCGAGGAAATCTTCAGCCTCTAGGAGGCGAACTTTTTTTGTGTCCTCTTAATGTTCATTTTTTGTATAAAATCATATATGTAACAGTATAACCTTGCATAATAAAGTGTACACCATAAAAAAGGGGGGTGGTAGGAGAAGTGAACACTCTTACGTGTTCAGAGTTAAATGGCAAGTTTTTCCCTGAATGCTCTGTGTTCTCTTCTCTGAGGCTGTGGGTCCCTATAATTGCACCAGACGTGGTAACCTATATATATATACATTATCAGTCTTTCCTGTTGACATATATTATTAAATATGACCGAAAAAGTATGACTAATAATTCTAACACGAATTTTCTCAATATTTCTTATGTTTGTTTTCACTGACGATGGTGATTGAAAAATCAATTTTCCAAAATTAATTTTTATTTCTAGTCTGACGTGACACTTGAATGCGTTTCGTAATAACTTATTTCATTTTCAAAGACTTTAGTTTACACATACACACAACTATAACCTGCAAACACTAAACAGAGTTCTACTATGCTGTAATTTAAACAGCTTTTCGTATTATATACCTGCATTTGGGTGAGGTGATACGCTACAACAGTTTTGGATGAGGTGAAAACAAACTTTCAACACAAGATAGAACACGAAATATTGGGTAATATTGGGTAAATTTAAAGGGAAGAATGAAAGTAAATGCAAAGGGACTATTGGCTCATATTTCTTGATGCTTCTATATTGGTACAGAGTCTTGAAGTGGGTAGAATATAGTTGTGCATTGGCTGTTGATTGCTGGTGTTGATTTCTTAATGTGTAGTGCCTCGCAGATATCAAGCCGCCTGCTGTCGCTGTATCTATCGATGATTTCCGTGTTTTTTGTTAAGACTTCTCTGGTGATGGTCTGGTTGTGGGAAGAGATTATATGTTCCTTAATGGAGCCCTGTTGCTTATGCATCGTTAATCACCTGGAAAGAGATGTTGTTGTCTTGCCTATATACTGAATTCTTTGAGGCTTACAGTCCCCAAGTGGGCATTTGAAGGCATAGACGACATTGGTCTCTTTTAAAGCGTTCTGCTTTGTGTCTGGAGAGTTTCTCATGAGTAGGTTGGCAGTTTTCTTGGTTTTATAGTAGATCGTCAATTGTATCTTCTGATTTTTGTCTGTAGGGATAACGTTTATATTAATAATATCTTTCAGGACCCTTTCCTCCGTTTTATGAGCTGTGGGAAAGAAGTTCCTGTAAATTAGTCTAATAGGGGGTAAATTCAAATAAACCATAAAGCTATTCATTTCATTATGTATGAGTTAATTTGTTTAAATTAGAGTTAAAACTAACGTAGATATATGACCGAACCTAACCAACCCTACCTAACCCAACCTAACCTATCTAAATCTAACCTAAACTGTTAAGGTCAACAAATTGATCGAAACTGTGAACGCCAAGAAATCCAGACTCCACCTGCCAAAGATTATTGGGGAATATAAACCTGGATATGCGTATGGAAATGTCAAGACACACAAGCCTGGAAACCCACTTCGGCCAATCATCAGTCAGATACCCACACCCACGTACAGACTGGCGAAACGACTCAACGGCTTGCTGATTCCTTATGTCCCTTGCGCCTTCGGCCTGAAGTCTTCAAAGGAATTTGTTGACTTACTGCGGGGAACACGGGCCACAGGGAAAAGAGCCTCGTTGGAGGTAGAATCACTGTTTACCAACGTACCTCTGGATGAAACAATCGGGATGATAGCCGACAGAGTGTATCGTGATCCGGCCTGTACTCCTCTTGACATACCAGAAAACATTCTAAGGAAACTAATACAAGCTTGTACTAAAGAGGCACCCTTCTTGAGCCCGGATGGGCATATGTATAAGCAAGTGGATGGGGTCGCCATGGGTTCTCCCCTAGGTGTCCTGTTTGCAAACTTCTATATGGGTACCATCGAGCAAAAAGTCTTAGTCGACATGAACTTGAAACCGGCCATATACTGCAGGTATGTTGACGACATTTTTGCACAAGTACCTGATGTCATACATCTGCAGGAGCTGAAGGAGGCATTTGAGCAGAGTTCCGTGCTGCGTGAGGAACACAAATGCGAACAAGCCTGAATGGTCCCCAGGACAATATGCAACTGAAAACTCACACCCCAGAAGTGACTCGAACCCATACTCCCAGAAGCAACGCAACTAGTATGTACAAGACGCCTTAATCCACTTGACCATCACGACCGGACAAAATGAGGTGATAGCCGAGGCTATTTGAACCACCCCACCGCCGGCACTCGGATAGTAATCTTGGGCATAGCATTTTACCAAATCACCTCATTCTTTGGGGCACACGTGAGGAACACAAATGCGAACAAGCCTGAATGGTCCCCAGGACAATATGCAACTGAAAACTCACACCCCAGAAGTGACTCGAACCCATACTCCCAGAAGCAACGCAACTGGTATGTACAAGACGCCTTAATCCACTTGACCATCACGACCGGATGGTCGTGATGGTTGTGTTCCTCACGTGTGCCCCAAAGAATGAGGTGATTTGGTAAAATGCTATGCCCAAGATTACTATCCGAGTGCCGGCGGTGGGGTGGTTCAAATAGCCTCGGCTATCACCTCATTTTGTCCGATCGTGATGGTCAAGTGGATTAAGGCGTCTTGTACATACCAGTTGCGTTGCTTCTGGGAGTATGGGTTCGAGTCACTTCTGGGGTGTGAGTTTTCAGTTATATATATATATATATATATATATATATATATATATATATATATATATATATATATATATATATATATATATATATATATATGTCGTACCTAGTAGCCAGAACGCACTTCTCAGCCTACTATGCAAGGCCCGATTTGCCTAATAAGCCAAGTTTTCCTAAATTAATATATTTTCTCTAATTTTATTCTTATGAAATGATAAAGCTACCCATTTTATTATGTATGAGGTAAATATTTTTTTATTGGAGTTAAAATTAACGTAGATATATGACCGAACCTACCCAACCCTACCTAACCTAACCTAACGTATCTTTATAGGTTAGGTTAGGTTAGGTAGCCGAAAAAGTTAGGTTAGGTTAGGTTAGGTAGGTTAGGTAGTCGAAAAAACATTAATTCATGAAAACTTGGCTTATTAGGCAAATTGGGCCTTGCATAGTAGGCTGAGAAGTCCGTTCTGGCTACTAGGTACGACATATATATATATATATATATATATATATATATATATATATATATATATATATATATATATATCTATATATATATATATATATATATATATATATATATATATATATATATGAATGAAAACTCACACCCCAAAAGTGACTCGAACCCATACTCCCAGAAGCAACGCAACTGGTAACTACAGGGCGCCTTAATCCGCTTGACCATCACGGCCGTCAAAAAGGAAGTGATAGCCGAGGCTCTCGAGTCTATGGGTTCTAGTCACTTCTGGGGTGTGAGTTTTCATTCGCATATAGTCCTGGGGACCATTCAGGCTTGTTCGCATTTGTGTTCCTCACGTGTGCCCCAAAGAATGAGGTGATTTGGTGAAATGCTATGCCCAAGATTACCATCCGAGTTGCCGTCGGGGAAGTGGCTCAAATAGCCTCGGCTATCACTTCCTTTTTGACGGCCGTGATGGTCAAGCGGATTAAGGCGCCCTGTAGTTACCAGTTGCGTTGCTTCTGGGAGTATGGGTTCGAGTCACTTCTGGGGTGTGAGTTTTCATTCGCATATAGTCCTGGGGACCATTCAGGCTTGTTCGCATTTGTGTTCCTCACGTGTGCCCCAAAGAATGAGGTGATTTGGTGAAATGCTATGCCCAAGATTACCATCCGAGTTGCCGTCGGGGAAGTGGCTCAAATAGCCTCGGCTATCACTTCCTTTTTGACGGCCGTGATGGTCAAGCGGATTAAGGCGCCCTGTAGTTACCAGTTGCGTTGCTTCTGGGAGTATGGGTTCGAGTCACTTCTGGGGTGTGAGTTTTCATTCGCATATAGTCCTGGGGACCATTCAGGCTTGTTCGCATTTGTGTTCCTCACGTGTGCCCCAAAGAATGAGGTGATTTGGTGAAATGCTATGCCCAAGATTACCATCCGAGTTGCCGTCGGGGAAGTGGCTCAAATAGCCTCGGCTATCACTTCCTTTTTGACGGCCGTGATGGTCAAGCGGATTAAGGCGCCCTGTAGTTACCAGTTGCGTTGCTTCTGGGAGTATGGGTTCGAGTCACTTCTGGGGTGTGAGTTTTCATTCGCATATAGTCCTGGGGACCATTCAGGCTTGTTCGCATTTGTGTTCCTCACGTGTGCCCCAAAGAATGAGGTGATTTGGTGAAATGCTATGCCCAAGATTACCATCCGAGTTGCCGTCGGGGAAGTGGCTCAAATAGCCTCGGCTATCACTTCCTTTTTGACGGCCGTGATGGTCAAGCGGATTAAGGCGCCCTGTAGTTACCAGTTGCGTTGCTTCTGGGAGTATGGGTTCGAGTCACTTCTGGGGTGTGAGTTTTCATTCGCATATAGTCCTGGGGACCATTCAGGCTTGTTCGCATTTGTGTTCCTCACGTGTGCCCCAAAGAATGAGGTGATTTGGTGAAATGCTATGCCCAAGATTACCATCCGAGTTGCCGTCGGGGAAGTGGCTCAAATAGCCTCGGCTATCACTTCCTTTTTGACGGCCGTGATGGTCAAGCGGATTAAGGCGCCCTGTAGTTACCAGTTGCGTTGCTTCTGGGAGTATGGGTTCGAGTCACTTCTGGGGTGTGAGTTTTCATTCGCATATAGTCCTGGGGACCATTCAGGCTTGTTCGCATATATATATATATATATATACATGCGACTGAAAACTCACACCCCAGAAGTGACTCGAACCCATACTCCCAGAAGCAACGCAACTGGTATGTACAAGACGCCTTAATCCACTTGACCATCACGACCGGACATAATGAGGTGATAGCCGAGGCTATTTGAACCACCCCACCGCCGGCACTCGGATAGTTATCTTGGGCATAGCGTTTTACCAAATCACCTCATTCTTTGGGGCACACGTGAGGAACACAAATGCGAACAAGCCTGAATGGTCCCCAGGACAATATGCAACTGAAAACTCACACCCCAGAAGTGACTCGAACCCATACTCCCAGAAGCAACGCAACTGGTATGTACAAGACGCCTTAATCCACTTGACCATCACGACCGGACATAATGAGGTGATAGCCGAGGCTATTTGAACCACCCCACCGCCGGCACTCGGATAGTTATCTTGGGCATAGCGTTTTACCAAATCACCTCATTCTTTGGGGCACACGTGAGGAACACAAATGCGAACAAGCCTGAATGGTCCCCAGGACAATATGCAACTGAAAACTCACACCCCAGAAGTGACTCGAACCCATACTCCCAGAAGCAACGCAACTGGTATGTACAAGACGCCTTAATCCACTTGACCGGACTCATTATGTCCGGTCGTGATGGTCAAGTGGATTAAGGCGTCTTGTACATACCAGTTGCGTTGCTTCTGGGAGTATGGGTTCGAGTCACTTCTGGGGTGTGAGTTTTCAGTTGCATATTGTCCTGGGGACCATTCAGGCTTGTTCGCATTTGTGTTCCTCACGTGTGCCCCAAAGAATGAGGTGATTTGGTAAAACGCTATGCCCAAGATAACTATCCGAGTGCCGGCGGTGGGGTGGTTCAAATAGCCTCGGCTATCACCTCATTATGTCCGGTCGTGATGGTCAAGTGGATTAAGGCGTCTTGTACATACCAGTTGCGTTGCTTCTGGGAGTATGGGTTCGAGTCACTTCTGGGGTGTGAGTTTTCAGTTGCATATTGTCCTGGGGACCATTCAGGCTTGTTCGCATTTGTGTTCCTCACGTGTGCCCCAAAGAATGAGGTGATTTGGTAAAACGCTATGCCCAAGATAACTATCCGAGTGCCGGCGGTGGGGTGGTTCAAATAGCCTCGGCTATCACCTCATTATGTCCGGTCGTGATGGTCAAGTGGATTAAGGCGTCTTGTACATACCAGTTGCGTTGCTTCTGGGAGTATGGGTTCGAGTCACTTCTGGGGTGTGAGTTTTCAGTTGCATATTGTCCTGGGGACCATTCAGGCTTGTTCGCATTAGTTATATATATATATATATATATATATATATATATATATATATATATATATATATATATATGTCGTACCTAATAGCCAGAACGCACTTCTCAGCCTACTATGCAAGGCCGGATTTGCCTAATAAGCCAAGTTTTCACGAATTAATATATTTTCTCTAATTTTTTTCTTATGAAATGATAGAGCTACCCATTTCATTATGTATGAGGTCATTTTTTTTTATTGGAGTTAAAATTAAAGTAGATATATGACCGAACCTAACCAACCCTACCTAACCTAACCTAACCTATCTTTATAGGTAAGGTTTGGTTAGGTAGCTGAAAAAGATAGGTTAGGTTAGGTTAGGTGGTTAGGTAGTCGAAAAACAATTAATTCATGAAAATTTGGCTTATTAGGCAAATCGGGCCTTGCATAGTAGGCTGAGAAGTGCGTTCTGGCTATTAGGTACGACATATATATATATATATATATATATATATATATATGTCGTACCTAGTAGCCAGAACGCACTTCTATGCCTACTATTCAAGGCCCGATTTGCCTAATAAGCCAAGTTTTCATGAATTAATTGTTTTTCGACTACCTAACCTACCTAACCTAACCTAACCTAACGTTTTCGGCTACCTAACCTAACCTAACCGATAAAGATAGGTTAGGTTAGGTTAGGTAGGGTTGGTTAGGTTCGGTCATATATCTACATTAATTTTAACTCCAATAAAAAAAAATTGACCTCATACGTAATGAAATGGGTAGCTTTATAATTTCATAAGAAAAAAATTAGAGAAAATATACTAATTCATGAAAACTTGGCTTATTAGGCAAATTGGGCCTTGAATAGTAGGCATAGAAGTGAGTTCTGGCTACTAGGTACGACATATATATATATATATATATATATATATATATATATATATGTCGTACCTAGTAGCCAGAATGCACTTTTTGGCCTACTATGGAAGGCCCGATTTGCCTAATAAGCCAAGTTTTCCTGAATTAATATATTTTATCTATTTTTTTTCTTATCAAATGATAAAGCTACCCTTTTCATTATGTATGAGGTCAATTTTTTTTTATTGGAGTTAAAATTAACGTAGATATATGACCGAACCTAACCAACCCTACCTAACCTAACCTAACCTATCTTTATAGGTTAGGTTGGGTTAGGTAGCCAAAAAAGTTAGGTTAGGTTAGATTAGGTAGGTTAGGTAGTCGAAAAACAATTAATTCATGAAAACTTGGCTTAATAGGCAAATCGGGCCTTGCATAGTAGGCCGAGAAGTGCGTTCTGGCTACTAGGTACGACATATATATATATATAGATATAGATATACATATATATGTCGTACCTAGGAGCCTGAACGCACTTCTCTGCCTACTATGCAAGGCCTGATTTTCCTTGCATATATATATATATATATATATATATATATATATATATATATATATATATATATATATATATATATATATATATATATATATATATATATATATATATATATATATATTGTTACGGTGCCCTCTCCTATTTCTTCCGTTTGCCGGCTTAAAGAGTCATATCAGCTCTCCCTACTGATTCTCTGAGGTTCAGGGAGTCTAATGATATATGTGGCGACCAGACCGGCTGCCAGTTAAGGGAAGGAAGTTATATTATAAATTGTAAATAAAGGAAAATTGGCGCCCTGTTATAAAATGAAGCAGTATCCCCTACGGCAGATATGACCTTTTGGAAGGGACATTAGTCGATCGCGGATTGGTCGACGTAGGTCGCGGGCGACCAATCAGGGCCCGTCATGACGTCACCGAGTGCCCCGGGCGGCGCCAACGTCAGAGTTGACCTAACCTCGGAAGCGACAGGACGCGCCTCGGTCTGCTCCCAAGGATTGGAGGCTCTGCAAGCCTTGTTCAGTGGATTGAGCTGGCCTTCGCAGCCCATCATAGTTATTGGAGACCCTGCGCTTCTGGGAAGCAAAAGAGGAACCAAGTTCAGTGAGCAGAGAAGTGCCAAACTTGGAAAATAGTCGGCGACGACGCTGGGCGGCGCCGCTGGCTGGACGTTGAGGTCTGGAAGGTGGGCGAGCAAGCCCAGCTGTGACTGGGGTCACATCCACTGAGAATCTTGGAAGGACGACACCGTGCCTAGGACAAGGAGCAACGCCCTGTGGGAGAGGCGAGTGTGGGGAAAAATAGTGATTAGCTCAGCGCCCATCGATGAACCAGGATTGGGGCAGCTGAATCTCAGGGATTGGAACGGCGACGACGCGAAGGCTTCACGACACCTGAGGACCTGTGGAACGTCCTGGATCGTCGAGGATCGACCCAAGGAAGCGGGGGAACCTCACACCATCGAGGGACAGGCGTCGTGAGCCAGGAGTGTAAGGTAGATCATTTTTCCCTCCCATTACCCCTTGTATGAGTAGGCTAGTTAGGCCACAATATTTACTTGTGTATGTGGCAGCAAGACTTTATTACTTTAATAGTAGAGTAGGCTGCAAAGCAGCTTGTGTCCAGGACTGTCAGAGAGGACAGTGTGTATGGATGGCAGGACAGTGAAGAAGAGGTGCCGACGTGGTGAAGAGGCCCTCCTGTGAGAGTGTGAGACTCCTGTCTTCCTGCCCAGTTGAAGGAGTGTTGGAGGTCGTGGAAGAAGAGGCTGACGATCTCCAGACTCATTATCCATATTCCATATTCATGTATTACTTGTGATTGTGTGTGTGTGTTCATGTAATTTGCATCAGTAAATCCACACATTTTATTACTGTGTTTGAGTGTGCCTCCATTTATGATATTTCTCTATGAGCATACATTTCTGGCTACAAACAATATATAATACACCCACTGAACTGCATTGCTGGGGTGCAGATATAATAACCCAGCTGGCGACCTTGCTAAGAGGAAGATAGAGAAGACAGGCGGGAAAGGAGTTCCTGCAACCTTTTTTTGTCTGGCGGGCAAGGCTCAGGGAGGTTATGGTTATAAGGTAAGCCTGAGTCTTCCTTCACTCCCCCACGGGTCTAGGCCGGAACTGTTAACAGCAGTTTCCCCGTGTTTGACTGAAGGGCTTCCAGGGTGAATCAGTGGCACCCCTTTGTGGTGGAAGCAAAGACCTGCGGAGGTGGGCATTGTTGGTCCTCTCTTGTGTGACCAAGGAGACTCCGGTGAATCCAGGGAGTCGGAGGGGCTGAGTATTTGGGCCTTTGAGCCCCTAGCAGCCGAGTTTTAGCAGAGCCCCGGACCGCCCACCCCCAGGTGACAGAGAACTGGCGACCTCGCCAGGATTCGAACCCCAGTAGCCAAGAACTGGGAACTTCTCCAGGAAGCGTGGATCAAGCTACAGTGTGGACCAAATTTCAAGACAAGTGTTGCCAGGGTACTAATACAGTGTGGCCAGTGAATTCGGTGGTACTGTTACTCAACCAGCTAAGGGACTGAAACGGTGAAATTAGTGCCTACTAACTTGTCTGTGCTGTCGTGTATGCTTGATGATATAGAGATGGAGGAAGACAAAGTAAAGAAATTTATTGACACAAGGGACGAGAGAATTTTGGAAGAGTGTACCAAGGCCCAGCTCCAACAAGTGGCAAACTACTTTGGGATCAGGTTGAGGACGACTAAGGTAGCGGAGCGAAGGATAGAGATCATGGCACAGCTCACAGCTCGAGAGGAAGCGACAGGAGAGGAGCCATCTCAAGAGGAGCTGTCCCGAGGAGAGCCGTCGCAAGGTGAACCGTCCCGACTAGGGCCTCCCCAAGCGCCTACCAGTGTGGAGAGAATTCACAGTGAACATGGGAGCAGTGGAAGGTCCAGCTGTAGTAAGAGGAGCCTGCAACTGGAAATAATGAAGATGCAACTGGAAGCCCAGCTGCGACGAGAGGAGAGAGAAGCGCAAATGCAGCGAGAGGAACGTGCGGCTGAGCTGCAGCGAGAGGAACGTGCGGCTGAGCTGCAGCGAGAGGAACGTGCGGCTGAGCTGCAGCGAGAGGAACGTGCGGCTGAGCTGCAGCGAGAGGAGCGAGAAGCTCGGCTGCAGCGGGAAGAAGGAGAGAGACAACTGCGACTGGAGGAGATAAGGGCAAAGAAAGAAGTCGAATTGCGTCGCGTTGAACGTGGTCTGCCCTCACTACCTGCACGGCGGGATGACCTCAAGGTAAGGGAACGTGACTTACCTACGTTCGAACCACAAGAAGCTGAGGCGTTCTTCGAACACTTTGAACGGATAGCAACTCTGAAGGAGTGGCCGGAAGATGATTGGGCTGCTCTGGTCCAGGGCCGGTTGACTGGTGAGGCCCGGGAAGCCTATAACATGCTGGACCTAGAGGAGTGTACTAGTTATGACGCGATTAAGAATGCGGTTCTCCACTTAGATTGTACATCCGGTACATCCGGTACATCTCCGGCTGACTCCGGAGATGTACCGGAAGCGGTTCAGAGAGTGTACAAGAGCGTCGGGAAAGACTTACGCCGAGACCGCCAGGGATATGGAACGGAAATTCCTACGATGGTTGAAGGCGGAGGAAGCGGAGTCGGTGGATGATATCAAACGACTGATAGTGATGGAGAAGTTTGTCAGTGCTCCATCCTGAGTTGCAAGTAAGGTTGAGAGAAGCAGGTATTAAGGACCTGAAGGCTGCAGCGGACCGAGCCGACATGCTGGAGGAGGCACTACATATCAGGAGGGAGGGGCCGCCCAGACACTCGCCTTACCCCAGGTCGGGAGGGAACCTTAGGAGTTCAGGAGGAGCGAGGACGGGTGGGGACTCTCCCAAGAGTAGTGTGCCCGTTGAAGTAACGTGGTTCAAGAGCTCAAGAGACGCGGGGAGGAAGCCCCAAGCTGTGAGCAGTGGACCTAACTCGGGAGCAAGTGCTGCAGTCCCGGATACGACGACAGGGAGTCCAAGGAGGACCCAGGGGACGTCTGCAAGTGGTACCGCCAGAGTGACTGGCGAGTGGCCGCCCAGGGGAGGCAGCCGATGCTACAACTGTGGTGTGAGAGGACATTATGCCCGCGAGTGTGAGGAGCACCAAAGGAATGTAGGATTAATGTTGGAAGAGGAGAGAGTGTTTGTTCACACCCCATATTATAGTGGACCCAACGTGAATGGTTGGGAAATGAAATTGGGTGAACATCCCTTCGTTTTCGAGGCCAACGTGAAGTTTGGAAAGTCAGACCCAGTGGAGGTTGCCGTTCTTCGAGATACGGGTGCTGACATAAGTATGGTGACCAGGAGTATTCTCCCCAAGGAATTTAATGATTCACCTGTGGGAGTGGTGAGGATACGCAGTGTGGGGGAGGAATACAGGTTGCCACTTCACGAAGTACAGCTGATTGCCGACTGCGGAGTCGAGAAAGCTATAGTAGCTGTAGCCCCTAAGTTACCCCTAGAGCATGTACAGATGGTGCTGGGTAATGACCTCGGAGGAGGCAGGATACAACCCGATTGGGCCAGGAGTGCCTATGTTGCAAGCAGCGGTACAACCCTGCCAGGTGAGGTATCGGTCGGTCCAGATGGTGGTGAGGAAGCCGACTTCGCCAGGGAAAACGTCGCCAGAGACGACGACAACGAGGGCGAGAGTGCAGAGAGGTCGTCGGAGGTTGTGGAAAACCCCGACGAAGCCCTCCGACTAAGCCTGATGATGCGTGTGGAGGAGTGGCGAGGAGCAGCTGTACAAACGCCTGGGGCGGTGAAGAGGCTGCAGATCGCACTCCCTCCATACAGAAACGTAAATAAAGTAAGCTCAGTGGATGAGCGAACGGCAGTGAGGGGCAGAGTGGAGGAGCCACGACGCAAAGCACCCTATGCCGGCCAGATGAATAGTGGTAGGTGCAAGATGAACCACCGTGGTGAGGTGAGCCACAGGGAGGTGGATGAGCCCAACCACGAACCGAAGAAGACGTCTGCAGGGAAGAGAATCTCATGGAGGAGTGAAGATGTTCGTCGGGAACGAAGGAGCGAGTGGTATAGAAAAGGCAATACGAAGAAAGCAGGGAATAGGTACACCCAGGGTAGGCGCCAGCCTAACCAGAGGGGCATTGGGCCATCACAAAAGCCTAGTGTGGAAGAGAGGAAGCTGCTGGATGGAGTACAGGTTACAAGTGCCACTGTGAGGAGACAACGCACCTACGGGAGAAGAGGAACCGAGAAGAGAGAAGATTGGCGAAGAGGAGATCATGAGAGGAAACATGGAGTACCTGTAGGACGCAGTGGAAATGCAAGACTATCTCGGAGTGCACGACGCGGCGGAGGCACTGCATGCACTGAATATTACAGTGGTAACGAGCCGTGGGAGTACACTCGTAGCCACGGAGAGGGGATTTCTTGTAGGTGTTCAGGGAACAACCATCACACCCGGTACTATGCGAGGTGGAGATACAATGAGGCAAGTGACTGGCAAGGTGGTACGAGCCACGTCACCAACTGGAGGAGTGACACTTCAGGAACGGAGGGAGCAAGAGTATAGGTTGCCCTCTTGAGTGCTGCTCTTCCGATATGACTCTTATTTTAAGGGGAGGGGTATGTTACGGTGCCCTCTCCTATTTCTTCCGTTTGCCGGCTTAAAGAGTCATATCAGCTCTCCCTACTGATTCTCTGAGGTTCAGGGAGTCTAATGATATATGTGGCGACCAGACCGGCTGCCAGTTAAGGGAAGGAAGTTATATTATAAATTGTAAATAAAGGAAAATTGGCGCCCTGTTATAAAATGAAGCAGTATCCCCTACGGCAGATATGACCTTTTGGAAGGGACATTAGTCGATCGCGGATTGGTCGACGTAGGTCGCGGGCGACCAATCAGGGCCCGTCATGACGTCACCGAGTGCCCCGGGCGGCGCCAACGTCAGTGTTGACCTAACCTCGGAAGCGACAGGACGCGCCTCGGTCTGCTCCCAAGGATTGGAGGCTCTGCAAGCCTTGTTCAGTGGATTGAGCTGGCCTTCGCAGCCCATCATAGTTATTGGAGACCCTGCGCTTCTGGGAAGCAAAAGAGGAACCAAGTTCAGTGAGCAGAGAAGTGCCAAACTTGGAAAATAGTCGGCGACGACGCTGGGCGGCGCCGCTGGCTGGACGTTGAGGTCTGGAAGGTGGGCGAGCAAGCCCAGCTGTGACTGGGGTCACATCCACTGAGAATCTTGGAAGGACGACACCGTGCCTAGGGCAAGGAGCAACGCCCTGTGGGAGAGGCGAGTGTGGGGAAAAATAGTGATTAGCTCAGCGCCCATCGATGAACCAGGATTGGGGCAGCTGAATCTCAGGGATTGGAACGGCGACGACGCGAAGGCTTCACGACACCTGAGGACCTGTGGAACGTCCTGGATCGTCGAGGATCGACCCAAGGAAGCGGGGGAACCTCACACCATCGAGGGACAGGCGTCGTGAGCCAGGAGTGTAAGGTAGATCATTTTTCCCTCCCATTACCCCTTGTATGAGTAGGCTAGTTAGGCCACAATATTTACTTGTGTATGTGGCAGCAAGACTTTATTACTTTAATAGTAGAGTAGGCTGCAAAGCAGCTTGTGTCCAGGACTGTCAGAGAGGACAGTGTGTATGGATGGCAGGACAGTGAAGAAGAGGTGCCGACGTGGTGAAGAGGCCCTCCTGTGAGAGTGTGAGACTCCTGTCTTCCTGCCCAGTTGAAGGAGTGTTGGAGGTCGTGGAAGAAGAGGCTGACGATCTCCAGACTCATTATCCATATTCCATATTCATGTATTACTTGTGATTGTGTGTGTGTGTTCATGTAATTTGCATCAGTAAATCCACACATTTTATTACTGTGTTTGAGTGTGCCTCCATTTATGATATTTCTCTATGAGCATACATTTCTGGCTACAAACAATATATAATACACCCACTGAACTGCATTGCTGGGGTGCAGATATAATAACCCAGCTGGCGACCTTGCTAAGAGGAAGATAGAGAAGACAGGCGGGAAAGGAGTTCCTGCAACCTTTTTTTGTCTGGCGGGCAAGGCTCAGGGAGGTTATGGTTATAAGGTAAGCCTGAGTCTTCCTTCACTCCCCCACGGGTCTAGGCCGGAACTGTTAACAGCAGTTTCCCCGTGTTTGACTGAAGGGCTTCCAGGGTGAATCAGTGGCACCCCTTTGTGGTGGAAGCAAAGACCTGCGGAGGTGGGCATTGTTGGTCCTCTCTTGTGTGACCAAGGAGACTCCGGTGAATCCAGGGAGTCGGAGGGGCTGAGTATTTGGGCCTTTGAGCCCCTAGCAGCCGAGTGTTAGCAGAGCCCCGGACCGCCCACCCCCACGTGACAATATATATATATATATATATATATATATATATATATATATATATATATATATATATATATATATATATATATATATATATATATATATATATATATATATATATATATTTGTATATGTTGGTAGCAGTCTTTCCTGTAGACATATATTATTAAAAATGACCGAAAAAGTAAGATTAATAATTCTAACACGAATTTTCTCAATCTTTCGTACATTTCTTTTCACTGTTGGAGGTAATTCAAAAATCAATTCTCCAAAATTCATTTTTATTTCTAGTCTGACGCGACACTTGAGCGCGTTTCGCAAAACTTATTACATTTTCAAAGACTTTACACATACACAACTTAATAGAACTTACATATCTCCGATTTGTTTATATCTACTTTTGAGTGAGGTGGATGGGGTGAGGTGGTATTTAATAGGGTATTAATTTCATTAACACAAGACAGAACACGAAACAATGGGTATTGAAATGGAAGTGATTGTAGAAAGCCTATTGGTCCATATTTCTTGATGCTTCTATATTGGAGCGGAGTCTTGAGGTGGGTAGAATATAGTTGTGCATTAATTGGCTGTTGATTGCTGGTGTTGACTGCTTAATGTGCAGGGCCTCGCAAACGTCAAGCCGTCTGCTATCGCTGTATCTATCGATGATTTCTGTGTTGTTTACTAGGATTTCTCTGGCGATGGTTTGGTTGTGGGAAGAGATTATATGTTCCTTAATGGAGCCCTGTTGCTTATGCATCGTTCAACGCCTAGAAAAAGATGTTGTTGTCTTGCCTATATACTGGGTTTTTTGGAGCTTACAGTCCCCAAGTGGGCATTTGAAGGCATAGACGACGTTGGTCTCTTTTAAAGCGTTCTGCTTTGTGTCTGGAGAGTTTCTCATGAGTAGGCTGGCCGTTTTTCTGGTTTTATAGTAAATCGTCAGTTGTATCCTCTGATTTTTGTCTGTAGGGATAACGTTTCTATTAACAATATCTTTCAGGACCCTCTCCTCCGTTTTATGAGCTGTGGAAAAGAAGTTCCTGTAAAATAGTCTAATAGGGGGTATAGGTGTTGTGTTGGCTGTCTCTTCAGAGGTTGCATGGCGTTTCACTTTCCTTCTTATGATGTCTTCGACGAAACCATTGGAGAAGCCGTTGTTGACTAGGACCTGCCTTACCCTACAGAGTTCTTCGTCGACTTGCTTCCATTCTGAGCTGTGGCTGAGAGCACGGTCGACATATGCATTAACAACACTCCTCTTGTACCTGTCTGGGCAGTCGCTGTTGGCATTTAGGCACATTCCTATGTTCGTTTCCTTAGTGTAGACTGCAGTGTGGAAATCTCCGCTCTTTTCCATGACTGTTACATCTAGAAAGGGCAGCTTCCCATCCTTTTCCATCTCGTAAGTGAAACGCAGCACCTAACTCTGCTCAAATGCCTCCTTCAACTCCTGCAGATGTCTGACATCAGGTACCTGTGTAAAAATGTCGTCAACATACCTGCAGTATATGGCCGGTTTCAAGGTCATGTCGACTAAAACTTTTTGCTCGATGGTACCCATGTAGAAGTTTGCAAACAGGACACCTAGGGGAGAACCCATGGCGACCCCATCTACTTGCTTATACATGTGCCCATCCGGGCTCAAGAAGGGTGCCTCTTTAGTACAAGCTTGGAGTAGTTTCCTCAGAATATTTTCTGGTATGTCAAGAGGAGTACAGGCTGGATCACGATACACTCTGTCGCCTATCATCCCGATTGTCTCGTCCACAGGTACGTTGGTAAACAGCGATTCTACGTCCAACGAGGCTCTTATCCCTCTGGCCCGTGTGCCCCACAGTAAGTCAACAAATTCCTTTGGAGACTTCAGGCTGAAGGCGCAAGGAACATAAGGAGTCAGCAGGCCGTTGAGTCGCTTCGCCAGTCTGTACGTCGGTGTGGGTATCTGGCTAATGATTGGCCGAAGTGGGTTTCCAGGCTTGTGTCTCTTGACATTTCCATACGCATATCCAGGTTTATATTCCCCAATGATCTTTGGCAGGTGGAGTCCGGATTTCTTGGCGTTCACAGTTTCGATCAATTTGTTGACCTTTGCTTTCAATTCGGCTGTAGTGTCTCTCGTTACCCTTTGGAACTTAGTTTGTCGGAACATGTCCGACATGTTAGAACATGTCGGTCTGTGAGGATGTCGAGGTGTTGTTCCTGAACCTTGCAGGAATCAACCTCACTGAGGACCAAGTCACTCTCCTAAATCTGGGCATAAACTGTCACGTTATGTCCAGACCGAGTGAGATGGCCCGGAAAGTAGAGTTGGAAATTCTGTTGGACGACATATTCGACCTCGAGACACAAAAGAAGGTCACTACCAAAGATACCTTACAAGCAGAACTTATTGCAGAAGGAGGAAAGAATCGAGGCAATTACAGAAGCACCATACTGTCCCCCGAGCTCAAAGCGGCAGCTAAAAGCCTTCGTGAGAACAAGGAGATAGTTGTCAGGAGAGGTGACAGGTCGCCAATATATGTCATTCTTAAAAAAGACGAATATCTGGCGAAAATGAACCTCATACTCTCTGACCAAACTAAGTTCCAAAGGGTAACGAAGGACACTACAGCCGAATTGAAAGCAAAGGTCAACAAACTGATCGAAACTGTGAACGCCAAGAAATCTGGACTCCACCTGCCAAAGATCATTGGGGAATATAAACCTGGATATGCGTATGGAAATGTCAAGACACACAAGCGTGGAAACCCACTTCGGCCAATCATTAGCCAGATACCCACACCCACGTACAGACTGGCGAAGCGACTCAACGGCCTGCTGACTCCTTATGTTCCATGCGCCTTCAGCCTGAAGTCTCCAAAGAAATTTGTTGACTTACTGCGGGGCACACGGGCCACAGGGATAAGAGTCTCGTTGGACGAAGAATCGCTGTGTACCAACGTACCTGTGGACGAGACAATCGGGATGATAGCCGACAGAGTGTATCGTGATCCAGCCTGTACTCCTCTTGACATACCAGAAAATATTCTGAGGAAACTACTCCAAGCTTGTACTAAAGAGACACCCTTCTTGAGCCCGGATGGGCACATGTATAAGCAAGTAGATGGGGTCGCCATGGGTTCTCCCCTAGGTGTCCTGTTTGCAAACTTCTACATGGGTACCATCGAGCAAAAAGTCTTAGTCGACATGAACTTGAAACCGGCCATATACTGCAGGTATGTTGACGACATTTTTACACAGGTACCTGATGTCAGACATCTGCAGGAGCTGAAGGAGGCATTTGAGCAGAGTTCCGTGCTGCGTTTCACTTACGAGATGGAAAAGGATGGGAAGCTGCCCTTTCTAGATGTAACAGTCATGGAAAAGAGCGGAGGTTTCCACACTGCAGTCTACACTAAGGAAACGAACATAGGAATGTGCCTAAACGCTAACAGCGACTGCCCAGACAGGCACAAGAGGAGTGTTATTAACGCATATG
The DNA here is from genome assembly GCF_040958095.1 of Procambarus clarkii. Lineage (NCBI taxonomy): Eukaryota > Metazoa > Arthropoda > Malacostraca > Decapoda > Cambaridae > Procambarus > Procambarus clarkii. The sequence goes on along the minus strand of NC_091185.1, from coordinate 37,239,557 downwards.
TCGACCGTGCTCTCAGCCACAGCTCAGAATGGAAGCAAGTCGACGAAGAACTCTGTAGGGTAAGGCAGGTCCTAGTCAACAACGGCTTCTCCAATGGTTTCGTCGAAGACATCATAAGAAGGAAAGTGAAACGCCATGCAACCTCTGAAGAGACAACCAACACAACACCTATACCCCCTATTAGACTATTTTACAGGAACTTCTTTTCCACAGCTCATAAAACGGAGGAAAGGGTCCTGAAAGATATTGTTAATAGAAACGTTATCCCCTACAGACAAAAATCAGAGGATACAACTGACGATTTACTATAAAACCAGAAAACGGCCAGCCTACTCATGAGAAACTCTCCAGACACAAAGCAGAACGCTTTAAAAGAGACCAACGTCGTCTATGCCTTCAAATGCCCACTTGGGGACTGTACGCTCCAAAAAACCCAGTATATAGGCAAGACAACAACATCTCTTTTTAGGCGTTTAACGATGCATAAGCAACAGGGCTCCATTAAGGAACATATAATCTCTTCCCACAACCAAACCATCGCCAGAGAAATCCTAGTAAACAACACAGAAATCATCGATAGATACAGCGATAGCAGACGGTTTGACGTTTGCGAGGCCCTGCACATTAAGAAGTCAACACCAGCAATCAACAGCCAATTAATGCACAACTATATTCTACCCACCTCAAGACTCTGCTCCAATATAGAAGCATCAAGAAATATGGACCAATAGGCTTTCTACAATCACTTCCATTTCAATACCCATTGTTTCGTGTTCTGTCTTGTATTGATGAAATTAATACCCTATTAAATACCACCTCACCCCATCCACCTCACTCAAAAGTAGATATAAACAAATCGGAGATATGTAAGTTCTATTCAGTTGTGTATGTGTAAAGTCTTTGAAAATGTAATAAGTTTTACGAAACGCGCTCAAGTGTCGCGTCAGACTAGAAAAAAATGAATTTTGGAGAATTGATTTTTGAATTACCTCCAACAGTGAAAAGAAATGTACGAAAGATTGAGAAAATTCATGTTAGAATTATTAATCTTACTTTTTCGGTCATATTTAATAATATATATATATATATATATATATATATATATATATATATATATATATATATATATATATATATATATATATATATATATATATACATATATATATACATATATGTATATGTATATATATACATATATATATACATATATATATATGTATATATACATATATGTATATATATACATATATATATACATATATATATACATATATATATATATATATATATATATATATATATATATATATATATATATATATATATATATATATATATATATATATATATATATATATATATATATATATATATATGACAGTGTCAGACCACGGAGAAAGAATTAAAACAGGTATTTCCTTAAGTACTTTTCGTATATTTATACATATTCAGAAGGAATGATTTACAAGTCAAGTATTGGACATATATATGGGGAGGAGAGAGAGAAGTGAGGTGAGGTACAATGAAAAATTAATGGGAATTAGGTGGATTCAAATAAGAACAGCATAAGAACTGCAGAACGCCATTTGGCCCATACGAGGCAGCACCTATTGATACCCACCAATAGGCCCACTCATGGATAATAATAGCATAAGGTAGTTAATATTTACAATGAATTAGTGAGACAAATGTGTATTAATAAACCTGCTCAAATCGCCATTTAATTGATCCATCAAAAATGGATCTAAGTTATTCAGACCACTGCTGATGCTCAAATTACATTATTTTGTAATCTGTATTATAGCCGATTCAATTATGTTCCTGTTATAAATGCTTTTACAATTCGTTTTTGAAGGAGCCATCTCCCAATCAATTTGGTAAACATTTTCTGACAAATGAGCAAACAAAGCATAAGACAATTGGCCATGTCTTACAGAGTATTTATGTTGCGAAATTCTACATTTCAAATTTTTAGATGTTTGCCCAATATAGAACCTAATACAGTCTTTACAAGGTATTTTATAAATGACACATTTATCACTTCTAAGGCTGTTTCTAGCTAATAGTTTACCAACAGTATTTTCGTAGCTAAACAATACATGTATATTAAAAAGTTTCAAGGCCTTGACAATATTCTCAAACCCAGAGAAATATGGTAAACATAACACATTCTTTGGGCGAATTCTTTCACTGCATATATAATTATAATATGTACGACGTTCTTTGCTACGTCAAACTTCCAAAAAACTCAGTGGATAACAAAGCTTGAGACCAATAGAGTCAATATCCTTAAATTCTTCATCTAAGAATTCTGGACTCACAACCCGAAGAGTTCTTAGATACATTGAAGAAAAAATTTATTTTTCACATTGTATCTATTCCCTGAGAAATAATGAACATAAGATAAATTATTCGTAGGTTTTCTGTAGACACTAAACTTTAGAGAAAAATCTTCCCTATAAATAAGTACATCTAGGAATGGCAAACATTTATCTATTTCCGTCCCCATAGTAAATTTTATAGAGGGGACTTGATCATTAAGTTTGGTTACAAATTCGTCTGTGTTTACATCTGTAGGCCATATACACAAAATATCATCAACATACCTAAACCATGGAATGATTAAAGGGGTAATTTTTGAAAAAAAATTCTTTTCGAAGAATTCCATGTACAAGTTTGAAAGCAATGGCGATAAAAGATTCCCCATTGCCATTCCAAAAGTCTGTAAATAATACTCATTATTAAACGTAAATTTACATTCTTTAATGCACAACTTAACAAGATTGACAATAATATCAGCAGAAAGAGGTAAAACATGATTCATTAGTTCATGAGCAAGATAATCAAGAATATCATCAACCGGTACCTTTGTAAGCAAGGAACAAACGTCAAAGCTGATAAACTTTACATCAGGAGTGACAGGAACAGTACTCAATTTGTTGAACAATGAGGACCAGATTTTGGTAAGCCATTTAGAAAGTTTGTAAGAAATGGATCCCACAGAACTGATGATAGGCCTCATGGGATTGTTAGGTTTATGCGTCTTGACAAGTCCATAGAGATATGATAATGAAGGTGATGAGGTACTAAATTGATTAAGAAGATCTTTGGTAAGCTGTATCTTATGGCCACTGTTGACCAGCCAGTTGATAGTGGGGGTTGCTCCTGAGCTACCGTGCAGTGAGGACGTGTCGCCTGCTGCTCCGGTGGTTTGAGTCGGTTCTCACTACGTGCAGAGAGCCATGGGGAAGGCTCAGCGCAAGAGGGAATGGACGCAGCTTTCGGACGAGGAGGGACGGTGGACCGTTGTGCAGCAGGCCCCAAAGAAAACTGCTATCGAGGCTTCACCACTTGCTTCTACCGGCAAGTCAGCGGACGTAATGGACCTGGAGAGGGCAGCGTCAGTCACACACCAGCCAGTGTCAGTCAATGCTTCTCTGTCCGCAACGCTGCCGCGGGACGGCAGTATGAGTCAGGAGAGGACAACACCGGTTTCACGCCAGCCAGTGTCGGCCATTGTTCCTCTCTCCACAGCCCAGCCGCAGGACAGCAGTATGGGACAGGGGAGGACACCACCAGTCTCACACCAGACATCGCCAGCCTCTGCACTTTTTCCAAAATTCAAGATCATGCAGACCGACCACTTTCCTACAGCATATGGAGTAGTAACGGCGATGGAAAAAGAACAGCCAGAGCTCAAACTTTCCATTACAGTCAACCTGAAGGGAGAAATAATACTGACACCTCAAGACCAACAGCTTGCACATTACTTAGAGAAGGTAAGAGTCCTGCAGGGGAAACCTGTGTGCTTGGTAAAGCTGGACCCTTCAGAACGACGCACACGAGTCGTGCTTTTGGGATACCCAATCGACTTTCCCCTGGATCCAGTGCTAGAACACAAGCAAGTCCTGAGTGCGGAACGTTGCCACACAAAAGTAGACAAGGCAGCAACGCGTCAGGTTCTGGTGACCGTCATGGGACATGTGCCGGAAACTTTCGGTCTTGGAAATTGGGGGACTTACCGACAGAGGCCATACGTCCCGGAACCCCTACGCTGCTTCAGGTGTCAGAAATACGGCCACCATCAGTCACGCTGCACAGGACAGGAGAGGTGCGGAGTGTGCAGCCTGAGACATCCCACCAAAGACTGTATTGCCAAGCACAAGGCAAACCAGACCACAACAGCCAAATGTCCAAATTGTGGAGGCAAACATCATGCCTGGAGCACAACCTGCTCTGCACGGAAACAAAAAGTGCAGACAGCTCAGGCCTGGATCAACACACTGCCCAGCAGTACATCCACCAACACCAACGTCTGGAACACTCGTGCACAGCCACAACAGCCACCCGCTCTCACAGAGCAAAATTTCCCGAATCTGTCAATTCCGAATCAGACATTACACGAAAGTGTTGCAGAAGTCCAGCAAATGCAAAAGAGCAGAAAACACTTACTTTCGGAATCTCCTCACCAGCTATACAGTTTTACTGAGGTCCAGCTGAAAACCATCGTGAAGATCATGGCGGAGACCATTATCAATTGCCTACAGATGACGCAGAACGCCTCACAACAACAGACTCAAGACATCACTTGTGTGATAATGGACAAGATCGTGCAGCAGTCCACAGTTACACGAGAAATAGACAGTCTCCGACAGGATGGAGCACGAGAGGACAAACGCCGCAACTTGGACATACTGACTACCGACAACAGTCGGATAGTCAAGACTCCGGAACCTCAACATTCACAAACGCAACTGCAAGAAGCAGTGACCACACACGATCAACAGAATCTTCCAACACAGGAGACAGACAACAACGGGCAATGCAGTCTGATATGCAGCAACGCCAACAAAGACGTATTGAACAGCAGAGATGCACAGGTTCCGCCAACACACGAAACGGCCACGAGCAATCAATGCAGTCCGACTTGCAGCAATACCAACAACAAAGTGATGGACCACAGTTCTGCACAGATTCCAACAATGCCGGGGATGACCACGGACAATCAATGCAGTCCGACTTGCAGCACTTCCAACAACATAGCGATGGACCACAGTTATGCACAGATTCCAACAACGTCGGGGATGACCACGAACTATCAATGCAGTCCGATTTGCAGCGACACGACTTGCGAGGCGGAGAATATAGAGGTCGATTCCGAGGAGGAGTTCTAGTAGAACAAGCAACACCACCCGAACCCGTCGTCTGGCCATTACGAATTCTGCAGTGGAACATACAAGGCCTTGGAAATAAAAAACACACACTTCAGGAGGCTGCAATCAGCACGAAAGCAGATATCATCGTTTTGGAAGAAACTCTTTTCCCAGCCACGAAATCCTTCAGATTAGCTGGATATCAGCACTATGTTCTGCCGTATGAGCGGGGGAGACTAAGAGTATTAATGACACTAGTCAGAAACACCATACCCAGCAAGAAAATGGGCCCAGTTTCATGTGGGGATGGAGTAGAGGTATTAGCAGTTACAGTGAATATGGCTAATTTTGAGCTCCTCATATACAACGTCTACAAGCCCCCTAGACGTAAACTAGAAGCAGAGGCAGTGCTTGCCTTGGCCACGCAGGAAAATTTAATTATTGCTGGAGATTTTAATGCTCATCATCCAGAGTTAGGTGCAACTGGGCCAGCCAATGCAGATGGGCGCCATTTAGCTGCAGCTCTGCGAGAAGTACCTGAAATTACACTTCTCAACACTGGGGAACCCACTCACATTCTAGGTGGTTCCCTTGATCTTACATTCATCTCAACAGCACTCCAGCAACAGGCGAAGTGGGCAGTAGACCCGGTGATCACCAGTGACCACTATGCTACTGTCACGACACTCAACCTGGCACGACCTCCTACACCTCCTGCGCAGCCTCGGTGGAATTTAGGAAAGGCCAATTGGAATGTATACCAGGAAGAACTTGAAAAATGGTATGCAACGTACACGCCACCTGAGGATTTGAACATGCACGAGACCAATCTGCAGGAAGCCGTTGCAGCTGCTGCGAACACAGCTATTCCAATCATTATTACAGGTAACACGAATCGAAAGAACTATTGGTTCTATAGTAATGACGTTAAAGAACAGAACCACAGAGTCAACATCTTCAGAAAACATCTAAAGAGAAACCCCACACCAGAAGGAAGAACTCTGCTACGAGCGGTGATCTCTGAAGCAAGGCGAGTTTCTAGAGAAGTAAAGGAGGCAAGATGGTTTGAGTGGTGTCAAACTCTAAATGAACATAGTAGTCTTGGCAAGATATGGGGTCAGATTAAAACTATATCAGGTCGACCAGCCCGGCCACAGGCATGTATTCAACCATTGCAGGAGGCTGAGAGACTTGCTCTCCAATTTGCAGAAAGAACAGCTTCATATCAGCTTCCTGCAATGGTCCGAAGGCAGCAAGAACACTTAAAACAAGAGAGGATGACAGTCATTCATGAGGGCATAGCTATAAATGACGAATGTGACTGTCCCTTCACCGAACAGGAACTAAGCAGAGCCAAAAAAGGTGGTAAGGACACTGCACCAGGTGCTGATAACATTACATACTCAATGATCGCACATGCAGGTCCTGCTGAAGACCGAGGGATATTGGACGTCATCAATGCGTCTTGGCAGCAAGGCAAACTACCGCCCTCTTGGAAGAAAGCAGACATCATACCGATTCCTAAGCCGAATGAACCTGGCACTTACAGACCCATTTCATTAACATCATGCGTTAGTAAAACTGCAGAACGGATGGTCTTAAATAGGCTACTGTGGAAGACTGGAGACCTTCATAAACACATATTTGGCTTCACTAGAGGAGTAGGTACTGCAAACTGCATAGCAACATTACTAGGAACAGTTAACTCAGGTCCAGCTATAGTGGTCTTCCTTGATCTGGAAAAAGCGTTTGAACTTGCAAGCCCGCCAGCAATACTACACACCTTAGTTAAAAAAGGTGTGAGGGGGAAAATGCTAGCATGGATTCAAGATTACCTAAGTCACAGGTATGCCAGAGTAAAGTTGCAAGGACAAGTGTCGGACTACCACTTGCACGAGAATGGGACTCCACAAGGAGGAGTCCTCAGTCCTAGTCTTTTTAACATCCTTATGGAAAACCTTGTTACCATGTCCTTTACAGAAGGGGTTACATTGCTAAGCTATGCTGATGATCTAGCATTAGTCATTACGGGTCCTTCACTTCTAAATAAAGCTCAAAGAGCTTTAGATCAAGTGGCATCTGAATGCAGTGTTTTAGGGCTAAAAATATCTGCACATAAGTCTAAGGCGATGAGACTAGGTGGCAAGGCTCCAGACAGGCACCTACGCATTCAGGACATTAACCTTCAGTGGGTTACACAATATCGATATCTCGGAGTGTGGATTGATTTTAAAATGACATTCCATAAGCAAATTCAATATCTAAAGGAGAAAGCAAAGTCACGAATAAATATAATGAGAGCAATCACAGGGCGGGAGCGGGACACAGGAGTGTTGAGAATGTTTTATATACACGCCGTTCGTTCCCTTATGCAGCGCCTGCTTTACTCACTCTTTCTCCTGGTCAGTGGGCAAACGTTGAGGTTCTTCAAAATGATGCATTGCGGGTCATAACAGGTGCTCCCAGATGGACTAAAATCCTGAACCTAAGACTAGAGGCAAAGCTAACGTCGATTGAAATAAGGGTAAAGGGGATTGCTACGTGCATGCTGACCAAGATATTGACTAGACCTAGAATCAGTTCACTTAAAGATATGATCACTGGAGCACTAACTCTGGACAGAAGAGCCTCCAATGGCAACAGGTGGACCCATTGTGCAATAAACGCCATCGATACATTCGATATGGCAAACACAGTCACTGAGAGGGGTGTCGACGACATACATGCAGACTTTGTTATACAAGCCCCTTGGGAATCTCTGCCAGCAGACTTTCAGATTATGGCTCTTGCCGGGAAGAAGAACCAGACACATCCTCATCTGCTCCGTCACTTTGCACAGATGCATATAGAAGCAAACATGGCATCCGACAGCTTCACTTACTTCACGGATGGGTCAGTAGACCAGCAGGGACAAGCAACCGGAGCTGCAGTTAAAGCAGGAAACTCTGTATATAGTTGGAGGCTCTCAAATGGGTGTTCGACTTTACAGACTGAGATGCTAGCCATTCAAAAGGCTTTGGAACATGCTCTTGTTGAACACCGACAACATGTTATCATCCATACAGATTCGAGAACCGCCATTGAAACCTTGCAACAGGAACACCTATGTGATAACATCCATCTGATCACCAATGTCTTATCTTTCATGCACACACTCAAACGACAAGGCCGACGGGTACTTATCAACTGGGTGCCAAGTCATGTGGGACTATTAGGTAATGACATTGCAGACGAAGCTGCAAAACTTGCTACTAAGAGGAGGAATGTAGACATTTACATACCACAGAGTCTCTCCCAGATGAAGAAAGTGATTCGAAACAGAGCAATGCGAAAGATGTACAGTGACCACAACACAGCAGTTGCAACTTCAGGATCTGCGGGTTGGTACAAGCATTCCACCAACTACGAACCACTTAGTTTGATGAACGGGGGCAGTAGAACAACAGAAGTGCACTTACATCGCATCAGGCTTGGATACCCATGTGCATGGGAAATAGGCGTACGGGTTCCGGAAGGTGAGAGGAAATGTCAACACTGTGGAGAATTGCCCGACAGACCACTGGAACATTATCTAACACAGTGCACAGTTACAAACCCGTTAAGATTTCACCTTCGATTCGACAGAGCAGAGGAAGTTGTTAAACACATTTGGCAAAATCTTACTGAAGCGACCATACGAGTCATACATACTCATCCTCCGCCCAGGTAAAACAGAAACAAGCATCACTTAGTGGGCCAGCCAGAGGCTTAGGGCCCGCGCAGGATTATCCCTGCTAAAAAAGACAAAAAAAAAAAAAAAAAAAAAGAAGATCTTTATGTTTACTTAACAACTTCCTCAAACTGCTACTGATGAATTTGATGATGTCCTAAAGAAGATTTTTCCTGAGTTTTGTGTATGTAGAAGAATCTTAGAGCAGATCATTCATTTTCGAAATATATTCCTCCTTGTTTAGAATAACAACAATCTAACAATCCATGAGGCCTATGAACAGTTCTGCGGGATCCATTTCTTACAAGCTTTCTAATTGGCTTACCAAATTCTTGTCCCCATTGTTAGGAACTATTTCCTCTTCTCATTTGACGAATTCTCTTGAATTAGTTAACAAATTGAATACTGTTCCTGTCCAATTCTTAACTGAACGCTTCGATTCACCCAACAGTGAATGGGTACCTGACTGTTAAGACGATTTGGCGGGTCATATTCCACAGAGAACTCAATTACGACTAAGGACTTGCCAGAATCGCTAGGCGCCCAAACAGGAATGTAAGAACTCATCTATATATATAAAAATGGAAATGTTCGTTTGTGCATAACCGCTAATCTCCGAAAGTTCTTCACCGATTGCTTTGAAATTTTCACATAACGTTCCATTCGCATCCGAACAGATTTCTATATACATTCTATATAGATTTCACGTCTGTGACGGTAAAAAATTTTTCTGAAAAACAGTGTTTTTCATGTGAGGGGAAATCTTCGAAAACTCTTTACCGATTACTTTGAAATTTTGACACAAAGTTGCATTCGAAAAGGCATGTGTGTTTATATACCTACTATATACATGCCTCACCTGTGACCTGTGACAGGAAAAAACATGCGTTTTTTTTTAAATAGCGCCATCTGTTGGACGTAAGAGCAACACAAGCTGTAATCTCCCAAAGTTCTTCACCGATTGCATTGAAACTCTGACACAACACTCCATTCGAATATGCCCATGTTTTTATTTATGTACTAGATAGATGCCACATCTGTAACAAGTAAAAACTTTTTTTTTTTTTAAACAGCGCCATCTGTTGCACGTAATAACAACACACACACGCTATACTAAATATGTTACAAATTCCATTTCAATGTTTCTGATTGCATTGATAAATTGAATTTTCATAGATTTTGATTTATTATAATTTTGATTTAATATTTTGGTGTGACATTGTGATAGTATTGAGTTGTGTTGTTTTCCATACCATTCATTTCGTAAGTATATGTATTGAAGCCACACCAGTAACAGTTAAAAGCATTCTCTTTTTTTAAGAAACAGCGCCATCTGTTGCACGTAAGAGCAACTCACGTTATACTAAATTTGTTATGATTCCAATTCAATGTTTCTGATTTCGTTGATAAATTGAATTTTAATAGATTTTGAATTATATTAATTTTGATTTATTTATTTTGTGTGACATTGCGTTGGAATTGAGCTTTGTTGTTTACCATACCATTCATTTCATGAGTATAGTTTATTTTTTTAATTTTTTCATTTTTTTCATTTCGTTGTTTAATGGTTTTCTTGTATTTTAGTGACGGGAACATCAGATCATTTGATGTTCCCAATTTTCTGATGGGAACATCAGAATGCAGGCGATGAGTCACAATAACGTGACTAAAGTATGTTGACCAGACCAAACACTAGAAGATTAAGGGACGACGACGTTTCGGTCCGTCCTGGACCATTCTCAAGTCGATTGTCCTGGACCATTACAAATCGACTTGAGAATGGTCCAGGACGGACCGAAACGTCGTCGTCCCTTCACCTTCTAGTGTGTGGTCTGTTACGAACCCGGATCCAGCGTCCTAGCCTGGAGCAGTGACAAACACGCCATCTGTGGGTCAGCTCCCGAAACCCCCGCCAAACGGACGACGACACCTAGTGAGGACAGCGTGTACTGGCCTCGAGGACCAGTTTCCAGTCTGGTTCAGCGCTCAACACCGCCGCTCCTGACCTCTGGTGAGGTGGTGCTCCGACGACAGCGCCATCTAGGGAGTGGATATGTCGGGCGTTTGTATCTGAGCCTGTGAGTGTGGTGTATTAGTGTCCCGGTTATTAATGACGTGTCTGCTTACAGAGCCAACCTGGGACCACTGTGTTGAAGGTGTAGTCAGTCTACCCGAGGCAGCCAGTCTCCATTCAGTGAAGTTTGCTGCAGCTGTCGTGACGTCGTCCCCCCGGAAGAACACTGTGGTGTGTTAAGCCTGCCAGTGGAGTGGCAGTGGAAGGATTTACCCGGGACCGACGGTTGGAGACGATAATCCACGGGTATTGAGGACAGGAGGGTGATTGGTGATATCACACGAGACTCCTGTCTAGGGCGTACCCCTTATATCGTTCGTGGAGTGGCCGTACCAGCCTTGGTGGCTCAGTACCTGCCAGCAGACCTGCTGGACGTGTGGTTGACAGCCTCCACGACGGTGCCCCCAGTGGACCTGTGTTGTGGCTGACCTGTGGCCAGGGTAGACTCGGCGTTCTCAGAGGACACGTCTTGAGGCCACGAAGAAAGCACCGCGGACTCAGCACCTAGCTTCGAGGATCCATAGTCTCCAGCAGAAGACTACAGTGTTGATCCCCTTTGTAAAGTGTTAATACCCCTCCCCCTTGTGTACTCTTTTATTCTATATATTTAAACGGTGATGGTGAACATTATATTATATTAAGTTCTTAGCTTTCTTTCCCTTCTCCCTTTAAGTTACTTGCGTCACGGATCTCATCCCTTGATAGCCACTACTGGCTTGGGAACGGATACATATATCTTCCTCTAACAACATCAGAGTGAGAACCCCGTTGCGTCCCGAGAGGGCCGTAACATGGTCTGGTCAACGAACATCAGAACATTTAGAAATGCAACAGACGAGGACGAGGGGACGGGAGTGGAGGATGGTAGGGAGGACGAAGGGACAAGGGAGAAGGTAATGGTGGGGAGGACGAGGAGACAGTGGAATTAAGGATGGTGGGGACGAGGGGACATGGGAATGGAGAATGGTGGGAAGGACAAGGGGACAGGAGAGTGGGGGTGAGTAGGGAGGACGAGGGGACGGAGGAGTGGGAGTTGGTGGAGAGGACGAGGTGACGGTGGACTGGGGAATGGTTAGGAGGACGAGAGATGGTGGGGAAGACATAGGATGGAAAAGGGAGAAAATGGTGTGGAGGACGAGGGAACGGGGGAGTGGGGACTGGTTGGGAGGATGAGGGGACGGGGGACTGAGGAATGGTTGGGAGGACGAGGAGACGGGGGTTAAGGTTGCTTTGGCTCAACAATACACATGCGTTTTTGAGCCACTGCAACGCGTAACCGGGTACAGCTAGTAATACACGCACACACACACACACACACACACATATATATAAATATATATATATATATATATATATATATATATGTTTAATATGACCGCATATTCTGTATTTATTATTTTCTGGTTTAGGGCTTCTATCCCTCTAACTATTTTCTTAGCATCAGGGCTTAATTGGAATAGGAGTTCTCCAAAACTCATTTTCGTACTTTTATGGTGAAGAAAAGAAGTGATTTACTATAGAGTGTATTACACTTATTTGTATAATTTGCACGACGTTTCGAACCTCCATGGTTCATTCTCAAGTGAACAGATCTTACAATACAAGTTGATTTTATACCCGCATTAGGTCAGGTGATAATACAATGAAGGTGAAAAACATGGGGGGATACATAAGGGATAAACATAGGGGCTGCAGAAGGCTTATTGGCCCATACGAGGCATCTCCTATCTAAACACAAAGATTAATCCAGTGTAATTGGCCTGTTATGTTGGACATTGTCTTCTGTGTTGGCATCGATATGTTCTTGTCTTGTCCTTACTCTCATGGTGGGTAGAGTAAATAGTTCCGTGATTTGGGTGTTCATGGTAGGTCGCTCTATTCTTATGTGAATTGCCTCAAGAATTTGTAATCTTCTTGAATCTTGGGTTTTGTCTATTATGCAAGTATTCTTGTTCAACATTTCTCTTGTTAGAGTAATGTCATGGGCTTGTCTCATGTGATTCCTAGGGGCACCAGATTGAAGATGGCATGTCAAACGCCTCGTCAGCTTGGTCGACGTCATACCTATGTACTTACATTGAAGGTTACATCCTTCGTGGGGGCAAGTGTACATGTATACAACGCTTGACTGCTGTAGAGGGTTCTCCGTCGGCTTCGGGCTGTTTTTAAAAAGGAGTTCGGAAGTCTTCTTGGTTTTGTAGAATATTATCAGGTTTATGTTTTGGTTAGGAGTAGTGCTTTTTACTCCTTTACGGATTATTTCTTTCATTATTCTTTCCTCTTTTATATGTTCACTGTGCATGGTTGATTTGTAATATAATTTTATTGGGGGTGTTGTGGTTTCTGTTCTAGGTTCTGAATTATACCAACGGTCCAAGTGTCTTCTTATAGCAGCGTTTATTTCCGCGTTGCTATATCCGTTGTTCACCAATACCTGAGTTACTCTTTCAAACTCTCTACTCACGTTGCTCCATTCAGAGCAGTGGGTAAGCGCTCGACGAATATAAGCGTTGAGAACACTGGCTTTGTATCTTTGGGGGCACTCACTTCTACCGTTAAGGCATAATCCTATGTTGGTGGGCTTGGTATATACGTTGGTGCTTAAAGAGGTTCCTGTTTTTGTTATTAGTACATCCAAGAATGGCAGACTGTTATTTTCACTATTTTCATGTGTAAATCGGAGTACTGACTCTCTCTCTAGGTGTCTTTTTAGGTCAATTAGTTCATCTGAGTCTTTTACTATTACGAATATGTCATCTACATAACGGCAGTATACAGTTGGTTTTTGTCTGCTACTGAAGACCCTATCTTCGATGGTTCCCATATAAAAATTAGCAAATAAAACTCCTAAGGGGGAGCCCATTGCTACTCCGTCTATTTGTAAATACATGTCTCCTTGTGGACTGATGAAAGGGGCTTCCTTTGTACATGCTTCGAGAAGACTTTTCAAGTGTGGCTCAGGTATGTCTAATTTGGGGGTGCTCTCGTCTCTGTATACTCTGTCCAGTATCATTCCTATGGTTGTGTCGACTGGGACGTTGGTAAAAAGGGATTCAACGTCCAGGGAAGCGATGATTCCATCGGGCTGGGTAGATTTGATCAATTCTAGGAAATCTGCTGATGATTGTAGACTAAACTTACTTGGAGTGTATGGAGTTAGGAGTTCATTGAGTTTCTTTGCCAGGTGATAAGTTGGGGTTGGTATTTGGCTGATTATAGGGCGTAGTGGGTTACCTGGTTTATGCGTCTTAACATTGCCGTAGGCATATCCTAAGCCATAGTCGCCTTGAAGTTTATTAAAATGCACACTACCTTTCTTTGCGTTGATTGCTGTAATTGTTTTGTTTACTTTCCGCTTAAGGTCTTCTACGGGGTTCCTCGTGATTCGTTGAAATTTGGAGTCGTCACTTAGGATGTCGCTAATTTTGTTCATGTATTCATGGGTAGGAATCAATACATATGCTGCTGTTTTGTCTGCTTTTCTTATTGTTACGTCTTTCAGATTTTTTTTTTTTTTTTTTTTTTTTTTTTTTTTTTTTTTTTTTTTTTTTTTTTTTTTTTTTTAGTTGTTTCGCTGCTTCTTTGAGTCGTGGGGTTAACTACTTGCAGAAGCAGGGAAAAAACGAGGAACATATTCATATACAATCTTAACCCCACGACTCAAAGAAGCAGCGAAACAACTAAAAAATCTGAAAGACGTAACAATAAGAAAAGCCGACAAAACAGCAGCAATCAATCAATTACAGCAATCAACGCAAAGAAAGGTAGTGTGCATTTCAATAAACTTCAAGGCGACTATGGCTTAGGATATGCCTACGGCAATGTTAAAACGCATAAACCAGGTAACCCACTACGCCCTATAATCAGCCAAATACCAACCCCCAACTTATCACCTGGCAAAGAAACTCAGTGAACTCCTAACTCCATACACTCCAAGTAAGTTTAGTCTACAATCATCAGCAGATTTCCTAGAATTGATCAAATCTACCCAGCCCGATGGAATCATCGCTTCCCTGGACGTTGAATCCCTTTTTACCAACGTCCCAGTCGACACAACCATAGGAATGATACTGGACAGAGTATACAGAGACGATAGCACCCCCAAATTAGACATACCTGAGCCACACTTGAAAAGTCTTCTCGAAGCATGTACAAAGGAAACCCCTTTCATCAGTCCACAAGGAGACATGTATTTACAAATAGACGGAGTAGCAATGGGCTCCCCCTTAGGAGTTTTATTTGCTAATTTTTATATGGGAACCATCGAAGATAGGGTCTTCAGTAGCAGACAAAAACCAACTGTATACTGCCGTTATGTAGATGACATATTCGTAATAGTAAAAGACTCAGATGAACTAATTGACCTAAAAAGACACCTAGAGAGAGAGTCAGTACTCCGATTTACACATGAAAATAGTGAAAATAACAGTCTGCCATTCTTGGATGTACTAATAACAAAAACAGGAACCTCTTTAAGCATCAACGTATATACCAAGCCCACCAACATAGGATTATGCCTGAACGGGTAGTGCCCGTGAGTGCCCCCAAAGATACAAAGCCAGTGTTCTCAATGCTTATATTCGTCGAGCGCTTACCCACTGCTCTGAATGGAGCAACGTGAGTAGAGAGTTTGAAAGAGTAACTCAGGTATTGGTGAACAACGGATATAGCAACGCGGAAATAAACGCTGCTATAAGAAGACACTTGGACCGTTGGTATAATTCAGAACCTAGAACAGAAACCACAACACCCCCAATAAAATTATATTACAAATCAACCATGCACAGTGAATATATAAAAGAGGAAAGAATAATGAAAGAAATAATCCGTAAAGGAGTAAAAAGCACTACTCCTAACCAAAACATAAACCTGATAATATTCTACAAAACCAAGAAGACTTCCGAACTCCTTATCAAAAACAGCCCGAAGCCGACGGAGAACCCTCTACAGCAGTCAAGCGTTGTATACATGTACACTTGCCCCCACGAAGGATGTAACCTTCAATGTAAGTACATAGGTATGACGTCGACCAAGCTGACGAGGCGTTTGACATGCCATCTTCAAACTGGTGCCCCTAGGAATCACATGAGACAAGCCCATGACATTACTCTAACAAGGGAAATGTTGAACAAGAACACTTGCATAATAGACAAAACCCAAGATTCAAGAAGATTACAAATTCTTGAGGCAATTCACATAAGAATAGAGCGACCTACCATGAACACCCAAATCACGGAACTATTTACTCTACCCACCATGAGAGTAAGGACAAGACAAGAACATATCGATGTCAACACAGAAGACAATGTCCAACATAACAGGCCAATTACACTGGATTAATCTTTGTGTTTAGATAGGAGATGCCTCGTATGGGCCAATAAGCCTTCTGCAGCCCCTATGTTTATCCCTTATGTATCCCCCCATGTTTTCACCTTCATTGTATTATCACCTGACCTAATGCGGGTATAAAATCAACTAGTATTGTAAGATCTGTTCACTTGAGAATGAACCATGGAGGTTCGAAACGTCGTGCAAATTATACAAATAAGTGTAATACACTCTATAGTAAATCACTTCTTTTCTTCACCTTAAAAGTACGAAAATGAGTTTTGGAGAACTCCTATTTCAATTAAGCCCTGATGCTAAGAAAATAGTTAGAGGGATAGAAGCCCTAAACCAGAAAATAATAAATACAGAATATGCGGTCATATTCAATGAAACATATATATATATATATATATATATATATATATATATATATATATATATATATATATATAAATCAAATTGTGTATATAAAATAATGAGAATAGTAATTGAAGCTACTGACCTACTATTTACCCTGACTGCTTCAGTCACTATTTCTTCTCGTGCTCCAATCTCTATGTCCTATTATTACCAATTTGAATTGTTACTCTTTTTTGTAAACAGCCGCAACTCGTTGTACCACTTTAGACAGCTGCTCACTCTGACGGTTAAATGGGATTTGATTAAAAAAAAGGATTTTCTATAACTACCGGACAACAGCCATTGGAACTATGCTCGTCCTTGTGCGTGTGTATCCTCAGAAGACCGTCCTCGGGCCGCCTCGAGTAACCACGTGACACCGTCAAAATATGCAATTGTTTTGCCTCAATAGCAGGGAGGGAGTTATCGGGGGAAAGTGTCTAGCCATTACGAATATATAGCACTGGGAACGGGTCAGGATAAGGATCTGGGATGGGACGGGGGGAAAGGAATGGTGCCCAACTACTTGGACGGTCGAGGATTGAACGCCGACCTGCCTCAAACGAGACCGTCGCTCTACCGTCTAGCCCAAGTGGTTGGTGTCCTCAATCGGAACGTGCGTACATTACTCCCCTGGCTGAGCTATCTTGGCCGATTCTTGGAAAGACGTCATTATTACCGTGATTTAATCACATTTGGTGAGAAGAAAGGGGTTTTCCATCAATTTCTCACCATAAAACACTTTCATTATTCTTGGTGTTCTCTTATCATAACAAAAATGTTTCTATTGCATATCATTTCATTCGTCCCTTTCACGTGAATAAATTATTTTATTCGTATACTCCTGCACTGTTAGAGGGCTCACAGGCCCCTAAGCACCCATACCTGGTATGTGTATGTTATATTGCCCATTCCCATTAACCCTGGTTCATCTCTATCCAACCCGTTCTCGCAAATTTAATAAGTCAATATTGACTTATTAAATATGTGCATAGGTGACATACTTAACATAATAGTTTCCCTTGAAAAGCTTCATAGAAAACACCGACCTTACCTAACCTACTTAGTATGTTAAGATAAGCATCTTATTGCTTCGTAATTACAATTATTACCTAGCCTATACCTATAATAGGTTAAGTAACAATTGTAATTACGAAGCTATAAGATGCTTATTTTAACATACTAAGTAGGTTAGGTAAGGTCTGTGTTTTCTATGAAGCTTTTCAAGGGAAACTAAGATGTTTAGTATGTCACCTATGCACGCAACTAATAAGTCAATATTGACTTATTAAATTTGCGAGAACGGGTTGCTCTATCACCCATACCAGTGTCGGAGTGAGTTGTTGGTGTGAGCCGGGAGACCACAGCCTATGGAACTATTCATAAGTCAAGATTCAGCACACTTACTAATTTGTTTCGTTCGTTATGTTACTGACATTTATGACTGGCAGCATTTAAAGTCTCTTCAGTAAAGGAAGAAACACTTGAAATAAATAAACTTGTCATTGTACTGATAAATGTAGAGGAAATATGTGCAACTGATCAACAATATTTGGAATCAAATAATATTCTGAAAATATGATCTTGAGTCCAAAAATACGAAGAGGGTTATTGAAGACATCCAAATTGAAATGTAAATCAAATTTTCTTGATTTAATATTTCACCTTTTCCCTTGAAGATCGGCGTCAAAGGAATATATATATATCTAAGAAGGCTGTTTGCAGGGGAAGGGCGTTGATGTGTAGAGGCTGCCTAGCGGGAACGCTTTGATGTAAAGCATCGTTCAGTAACATGGAGGGAGTTGGAGAAAACATATATGTATTCAGGACGTGTGCTTTCAACATATGAGAGAGAAACGGGCGAGAAGTGAAGGATAGGAAGGGGAGTGAATTACTTCGTCCTAAGGAACTTTTAAAGTGGAAAACCGTCAATCAGAGAATTTGGTGCTACACACGAATGCACATTATGGAATTAGTGAGCTAAGAGGAATGTTTGACCACGGAAGTTGAAATGAAAAAAAAATATTTGATTAAATTTAATCTGAGGTTTGTATAATATCTACTCTGATAGTGACCAACATTACTTCTGTGTTTCGACATGCATTGTTATCTAGCAGGTCAAATATTATATTTTCATATCAAACGAGTTTCTATAACTTGTATTAATATAATCATAGGTCACCTGTCACTCTTGATGTATAAAGCCTCGCAATCTTCTATTGTCGTTCAATTTGTAAATTATTTTTGCGTTGTTTTCCAGGATGTCTCTGGAGATGATCTGGATATGTGTAGAGACTATATGTTCCTTGATGAGGCCATGCTGTTCGTGCACTATAGGCGCCTTGAAGGAGATGTTGTTGTCTTGCCTGTATATACAGCAGGTTGGCGGGTTGGGTCCACATCTTGGGTCACTGTAGGGAGCACTGTTGGTTCCACATCTTGGGTCACTGTTGGGTCCATATCTTGGGTCATTGCAGGGAGCACTGTTGGGTTCACATCTTGGGTCACTGTTGGGTCCACATCCTGGATCACTGTTAGGTCCACATCTTGAATCACTGTTGGGAGCACTGTTGGGTCCACATCTTGGATCACTGTTGGGTGCACATATTTGATCACTGTTCGTTCCACATCTTGGATCACTGTTCGGTCCACATTTTAGGTCACTGTTGGGTCCACATGCTGGGTCACTGTTGGGTCCACATTTTAGGTCACTGTTGGGTCTACATCCTGGGTCACTGTTGGGAGCACTGTTGGGTCCACATCTTGGATCACTGTTGGGTGCACATATTTGGTCACTGTTCGTTCCACATTTTGGATCACTGTTCGGTCCACATTTTAGGTCACTGTTGGGTCCACATCCTGGGTCACTGTTGGGTCCACATCTTGGGTCACTGTTGGGTCCACATCTTGGGAGCACTGTTGGGTCCACATCTTGGGTCACTGTTGGGAGCACTGTTGGTTCCATATTTTGGGTCACCGTAGGGAACACTCTTGGGGCACTGAATTTTCCTACTGTAAAGAGGTCACTGTATGGGTCGTCACAATGCGAGTACTGTTGCTATGAAGGCAGGCATCACTGTCTTGGGTCACTGTAAAGATCACTGAGAGAAACCCTTTAGTGTCATACGTTTGAATCCCAAACATGAATCACTGCCAGCGGTCACTGTAGGAGTAACTGTTAGTTTAAGTCAGATGCCTCTGTAGAGGTGGGGGGAGGAGTTACTGTGATGATTAGTGCTGTTGGCGTAGCATGCAAGGAATCACCGTTGTGTTAGGATGACATCTGTGAGTCACTGTAGTGATTATTACTGGTTTAAGTAGCCCTGTAGGTATCTTGATACTGGTCACTGTATAAGTAAGTGTAAGTGTGCCTGTAGGTATCTATAGGGCAGGTGGTATCTGTCTGTTTGAGGTGCTGGTTTGGGGGAGGTGTGAGGAAGAGAGAGGGAGAGATGGGGTGACAACTTTAAACGGTCCTCGTGTGAACTTTATTCCGACTGGCGCTCCTCGTGACTATTAATCTGACATCAATATGACTGCGAGCAATGCATTTCTCTCCTCTTGATCCCCAGGCCGCCGGCCTTGCATATATCTGCCAGGCTTAGAGACAGTGAGCAAGGGACACATTCTCCTCCTTATGCAATTGCGCAGGTGTATGGTTTCGTATTTCTTGGGTTTATCAAGTTACTCACCTAGTAGTGCTGGCGGGGGGTGGATCTTAGGTTCTTTAGTCCTGCCTCTCGACCGTCAGTCAACTGGTGTACAGATTCCTGATCCAATTCAGCTCTGTCATATCTGCATTTGATACTGTGTATTTGGACTGCCTCCACCACATCACTGCCTAGTGCAGTCCATTTGTTAACTATTCATAAACTAAAAAGAATCCTTCTAATGTCTCAATGGCTTATCTGGATACTCACCTTACACCTGTTTTCCCATTGTGCGTGTACCACCTATGTTAAAAACACTGACTGTATCTACTCTACGAAATCCTCTGCGAATTTTTTATGTAGTGATCATATTTTCTGTTTCAAAACTACTAACTTTTCTTTTTTCCATTGATGGGGGAATCAGTAATCGTAGTTCCTCCTCGTAGCTCATGCCTCTTAGCTCAAGCACTAGTCTGGTGGCATACCTTTGAACCTTCTCCAGTTTAGTCTTGAGCTTGACTAGATACGAACTACATGCTGGAGCTGCATACTCCAGGATTAATCTGACATATGTGGTCCATAAGGTACAAAATGATTCCTTACACACGTTTCTAAAGGCAGTTTTTATGTTGGTTCACCTAGCATATGCCCCTGATGATATCCACTTGATATGGATACCATCAGCGACAAATGATATCCTCACTGTCTCCTGAAGGTCTTGGTAACTCACCAAACCTTCGGGTCCGGCGTGCTACCAGTTGCCAGGTCCTACTATCTGATTCATGAAGCTTTTCATCTCCCAACTGGTATGCTGTATTTGGGCTCCTTGAACGCCGACCTGGAAGATGCGAAGCAATCGTTCTAGCATGCAGTTAAAGGAGTTGAACTAATGTAGGAAATGTGCTGAAGATAGTGAACGGTAACGAAGTAGGAGTGTGGCTTGGAAGGAAATAAAGCAGCCCGTTCTCCTAAGGTTTCCCAACGTCAAGAAAACGGTCCATTTAAAGTGTCTGTCCTAACCTACCAGAAGACCCAAAAAACAGAAAAAGTGAAAGCACGTCATTTTCGCGAGCCGCTTCTATTTTCTAGTACTACAATTTAAGGTCTTATGTAACGCATACGAACGAAATGTGACGTTCTCTGAAAGAGGACAGGTTGTTTGATGGATGTTGATGGAAAGAAGATGACATGGGATGAAGGATAGAGAAGGAGGTGAAGAATAGGGAAGGTGGTGAAGGGAAGGGAAGGTGGTGAAGGAAAGGGAAGGTGGTGAATAGTAGGAAAGGATTTGAAGGGTAGGAAAGGTGGTGATGGGTGGGGAAGGTGACGATGGGTAGAGAATGAAGAGAAGGGAAGGGAAAGGAGAATCATTGGAAAGCGCCAAGCCATTACGACTATATAGCACTGGGAACGGATCTGGTAAGGACTTGGGATAGAACGGGGGGGGGGGATGGTGCCCAACCACTTGGATGGTCGGGGATTGAACGCCGACCTGCATGAAGTGCGACCGTTGCTCTACCGTCCAGTCCAAGTGGTTGGGCGGTGGTGATGGGTAGGGAAGGTGGTGAGAGAGAATATAGTGATGGTGATGGCTGTAGACTTAGTAACTAGCTCATCATAAGAAGTGAAAATGGTTTTAGTGATGAGGACATTGAGTAGTGTAAATGAATTCAGTGATAAGGCTGGTGGTGTGCAGCTTAGATGATGACAGTGTATTAGAGTATTTGTCGTGAAGATGGTTTCAGTGAAGTTGGTGTGTTATGACAAAGGTTACAGTCAGGGAAAACTGTGTGTAGATAAGATAGTTACAGTGGAAGAAATGATGTGTAATGAAAAGTGGCTACATTGATGAAGATAATATTTAGTGAAGAGGGTTATGATAAGGATAGTTTTACAGGGACGATGATTACAATGATGACTTTGCAGCAGACGGCCCGAAGGATCTGTAAGTTGCGTTGACTTGGGTCGGCTTTGTAGGCTGCCAAGGCGTTTCTCTTCTCCTCGATGACAGGTGTCATCTCTTCCGAGTGAGCCTCGAACCAGTCTGCCGACCTGCTGGTCTTCTTGCCAAAGGTGGAAATGGCAGCGTTGAACACAGCGTCTCTGAAGTCCTCCCATCTTTTACAGGCAGTGACCCCAGCTGGGCCAGGGAGAGCTTCCTCGAGCACGCGTGCAAATTCTTCCACCTTGTCCTGGGTGCGGGTCTTGGTGGTGTCAACGAGAGGTCTGCCCTTCTTTTTTGAGTGATGAATCTTCTTTGTTTGTATCTTGACCCTGCTACATACTAGGGAGTGGTCGGTGTCACAGACAGCACTCTAGTAACTACACGTAATCTTGACGTTCGGTAGACTTACACGCCTCATAAGAATCAGGTCAAGCTGGTGCCAGTGCTTGGATCTGAGGTGTCTCTAAGAGACTCGGTGTTGTGGCTTTGTGCCGAAGAACGTGTTGGTGACACAGACCATGAAGGCAGGAGAGTTCTAGCAGACGTTGCCCGTTCTCATTCATCCTCTCTATGCCGAATTGACCCAGATAAGTGGTCCAAAAGTTGTGATCGGCACCCACTCTGGCGTTGAAGTCGCCGAGGATGAACAGTGGCTCCTTTACAGGGATTCTCGCTATGACTCTGTTGAGGTCATCGTAGAATTTTTCCTTTGCCTTTGCTGGAGAAGTCAGGGTTGGTGCATATGTACTAATTACATTGACTGGTCCTGTTTGGAAGTGCAAGTGCAGAGACAGAATTCGTTCAGTTTCCCCATCGGTGGCATAATGTGTCCCAACAGTGCATTCCTGACGGCAAATCCCACACCATGTTCTCTGGTCTCATCTGGAGGTTTTCCTTGCCAGAAGAAAGAGAAAGCCCTCTCTCTCACAGATCCTGATCCTGGGAGCCTGGTTTCTTGGAGAGCAACAATATCCATCTGCAGTTTGCTCAGCTCCCAATCGATGATTGCTGTTTTTCGGGCGTCGTTGATTTCTTGCAGGTCGTCAGAGATACCTGGTGTCAGTGTCCTGATGTTCCATGTGCCCAGCTTTAGGGCAGTTGATATTTTCTTTTTAGGTTTGGTATTGGTTGGCGCAAAGTTGTCGGGCCGCTTGCGGTTTTCACCCTAAACCCCATGCACCCAGTGACGTTAACGGACCGTGGCAAAGCAACACCTTAATGGCTGGGGTTTGCCCAGCTTGAGGCGGGCGGTAGCTGCCCAGTGGGGCGCGATGACCCCTCCCACTGTCGGAAGCAACCCCTGGAGTCACACTCTTCGCCAATCGAGCAGAAGACTTAAAATTGGTAGACTGTCGCTTCCCATGTTGGTTCGACGCTGTGAGGCGAAGCTGGAGTGTCCTCTCCAGAGCGCAAAGCCTGGGAAGGTAGATGTGGAGGAGAAGCTCTTACCCATATAGCAGTTTCCCCCTGTCACGTTGCTGAATTTATCCAATGGAAAGGCAAATGCCAATACACATTGTTCCAGCACCGTCGCAGGAAGTGACAGAACGTGGTCGAAGTCAACAACAAACTGCCTTAGGGGCTCCAACTCCGGATTTTTCCTCGAGGTTGACTCCTGAATCCTTTCCCAAAAAAGGGGTATAGCCGCAAGACAGCGGATGTGTAAAATCGGGGATTTCCTTTCCCAAGATGGGCTGCCTTCCAGCCTTCTATCAGTCCCATCTACCCGGAGCAGCTGGTTTTAAAGCGCCAGAGGCACGCCCTCGCCCGTTCTCCTGTCGGCAAAAGCAGTTCAGCCGGACTTAAAGACTAAGCCACCCGTACAGGCATGGAGTTTTACTTGGTTGTCAGAGGTGATATTTATATATATATATATATATATATATATATATATATATATATATATATATATATATATATATATATATATATATATATTAGTCTATTTTGGTAGCAGTCTTTCCTGTTGACATATATTATTAAATATGACCGAAAAAGTAAGATTAATAATTCTAACATGAATTTTCTCAATCTTTCGTACATTTCTTTTCACTGCTGGTGGTAATTCAAAAATCAATTCTCCAAAATTAATTTTTATTTCTAGTCTGACGCGACACTTGAGCGCGTTTCGTAAAACTTATTACATTTTCAAAGACTTTAGTTTGCAAACACACAACTGAAACTGAATAGAGCTTACACATCTTCGAGTTTATATCTACATTTGGGTGAGGTGGATGAGGTGAAAACAAACTTTCAACAATGGGTATTAAATTCAAACACAAGACAGAACATGAAACAATGGGTATTGAATGGGTATTAAATTCAAACACAAGACAGAACACGAAACAATGGGTATTGAATGGAAGTAATTGTAGAAAGCCTATTGGTCCATATTTCATGATGCTTCTACATTGGAGCGGAGTCTCGAAGTGGGTAGAATATAGTTGTGCATTAATTGGCTGTTGATTGCTAGTGTTGACATCTTGATGTGTAGTGCCTCGCAGACGTCAAGCCGCCTGCTATCGCTGTATCTATCGATGATTTCTGTGTTGTTTGCTAAGATTTCTCTGGTGATGGTTTGTTTGTGGGAAGAGATTTTATGTTCCTTAATGGAGCCCTGATGCTTATGCATCGTTAAACGCCTGGAAAGAGATGTTGTTGTCTTGCCTATATACTGGTTTTTTTGAGGCTTACAGTCCCCAAGAGGGCATTTGAAGACATAGACAACGTTGGTCTCTTTTAAAGCGTTCTGCTTTGTGTCTGGAGAGTTTCTCATGAGAAGGCTGGCCGTTTTTCTGGTTTTAAAGTATATCGTCAGTTGTCAGGAAACTACTCCAAGCTTGTACTAAAGAGGCACCCTTCTTGAGCCCGGATGGACACTTGTATAAGCAAGTAGATGGGGTCGCCATGGGTTCTCCCCTAGGTGTCCTTTTTGCAAACTTCTACATGGGTACCATCGAGCAAAAAGTCTTAGTCGATATGATCTTGAAACCAGCCATATACTGCAGGTATGTTGACGACATTTTTACACAGGTACCTGATGTCAGACATCTGCAGGAGCTGAAGGAGGCATTTGAGCAGAATTCTGTGTTGCGTTTCACTTACGAGATGGAGAAGGATAGGAAGCTGCCCTTTCTAGATGTAACAGTCATGGAAAGGAGCGGAGTTTTCCACACTGCAGTCTACACTAAGGAAACAAACATAGGAATGTGCCTGAATGCCAACACTGACTGCCCGGACAGGTACAAGAGGAGTGTTGTTAACGCTTATGTCGACCGTGCTCTCAACCACAGCTCAGAATGGAAGCAAGTCGACGAAGACCTCTGTAGGGTAAGGTAGGTCCTAGTCAACAACGGCTTCTCCAATGGTTTCGTGGAAGACATCATAAGAAAGAAAGTGAAACGCCATGCAACCTCTGAAGAGACAACTAACACAACACCTATACCCTCTATTAGACTATTTTACAGGAACTTCTTTTCCACAGCTCCTAAAACGGAGGAAAGGGTCCTGAAAGATATTGTCAGTAGAAACGTTATCCCTACAGACAAAAATCAGAAGATACAACTGACGATTTACTATAAAACCAGAAAAACGGCCAGCCTTCTCATGAGAAACTCTCTAGACACAAAGCAGAACGCTTTAAAAGAGACCAACGTCGTCTATGCCTTCAAATGCCCCTTGGGGACTGTAAGCCTCAAAAAACCCAGTATATAGGTAAGACAACAACATCTCTTTCCAGGCGTTTAACGATGCATAAGCAACAGGGCTCCATTAAGGAACATATAATCTCTTCCCACAAACAAACCATCACAAGAGAAAGCTTAGCAAACAACATAGAAATCATGGATAGATACAGCGATAGCAGGCGGCTTGACGTCTGCGAGGCACTACACATCAAGAAGTCAACACCAGCAATCAACAGCCAATTAATGCACAACTTTATTCTACACAACTGGTATGTACAGGGACGCCTTAATCCGCTTGACCATCACGACCGGACATAAGGAAGTGATAGTCGTAGCTATTTGAACCACTTGAACCACAAATTAAACTACTGGATTTCTATGCTCAATAAATTAATATTAATGGTAAATGAAGGATAATGACCTGTGATTTATTGTTGGTATACGTCGTCACGACAAGCTACCTAGCTATAAGTCTACACCCTATCAGATGCATCAAATAAGGATAAGATACTTAGCTAATATGGGCACTGTGTAAGTTTAGGCTTGCCGAAATTCGCGTCCCAGGCTCTGGCTTAGCCTATCCTGGATAATGACGCACTTCACTGGCCGGTCACGTGGAGTCACAAAGAACCAAAATTTAACAGGTTCCGTGAATGACACTGATACCAGGTGAAGGTATTGTCTGCAAGGCTCTTCACGCCTCACAGTGGCGACTTTCTTCTGGAGAATGGATAGCGTTTACCCTGATGACTGGGTAATGGCGTCTCCTCGTGAGCAACACGTGAACAGGTCTGCTCGGGAGCGTTTCAACACGTGCACTCGCGTCTTCTCCCGCACCGCTCCGCGTCCCGCGTTTATTAACCAAATTATTATTGTGGATATTATCATTTCTCGCGGTTGTGCTTGAAATGCTCGGATTAGGACGGGTTTATTATTTGGAAGAGTTAAATATTATTATTTGCCAGTGCTATGATAGTAAACGTATAATGGAGAAGAATTAATGTCTCTCCATGGCATTCACGCGTGACGTTAATTTTTATTACTAGATAACTGCTATAACTTTAAACGCTCTATTCGGCTTTAGTTGGAGGTCAGTTTATCTGTAATCAATTATCACACAGAACACCGTTTGTTATAGAGAATCGAATTCAATTCTCAGGCACATTGGATATAAATGTGTTTATTCAATGAAATCTGACGCAATACTGGCGTCGGGTGACGTAAGAATTCTAGCCTATTGTACAGATGTAATTATTAGTACATGTGAATTCTACGTTGTGTTAATTTTACTTACTACAATGATTAGTAGAATTAGTAATAATTAATGAGAATACAACAGTGTTGTATTCAGTGTTGGAAATTTCCAACATAACTCCGGGGGGAGGATTCTAGGGTCGTAGTGTACTGTGGAGTACTGACCTATCCCGAAGTTGGTATTTATATTAGTATATTAGTATGTTAATATGTTAGTATGTTAGTACACACATAACGAACGTCCCGTATTTATCAAGGACTTACAAGAAACTTAAGTCTTGCTAATTACATGTCAAATGAAACATGTTATTTACAGCCTACACAATAATTAAAGAATTTAAATCACACAATTTAAACAACAGAATCTACTGTGATGTGAATATCCTGGGTCATAGTGACTTGTAATGGTTTGTTACGTGATATCACACCGCAGTATCATCATAGTTATTTAAATGGGATGTGAAAGGAATTACTCTTGTTCAGAGTTGTAATAGGCTTGCAGATTCTGCCTACATTGTTGAGCAGCAGCTCTAGTGGGGCGGTTGCTTGGAGGATCAGAATCATTGTCCTCGGAAATTACTGGGGAAACTGGATCTGGCTGATATTCTCGCTCAGTCAATTCAAGAGGAACCAGTTTCTCTAAAGTTTATAGAGTAGTGTTGCCTCGGCATAAAACTTTAACTACTCTCAGGACACCTTGATGATCTGGATGAATGGCAACAATTTTGCCTATAGGCCACTCTGACCTTGGTCCATCACTGTCGACTAATACTAGGTCCCCTGGTTTTAATTGCACTTTATTGTAAGGACTCGAAGCTCCGTAGTGGTACTCTCGTAGAGCTGTGAGGTACTCTCGAGTCCACACCTCATTCCACCTGTTAATAACTCTGGAGAGATGCTGGTAGCTTTCCACCAATTCTCCTCTGGTCACATGTGACGGGTTTACGGGGTCCTCTTCGGCTAAAGGGATGAGAGGGCTCAGTAGACCTCCATGGATCAAGTGTGAGGGACTCAGAGGTTCTCTCTGGGTGAAATCATCAGACAGATAGGTTATTGGGCGGTTATTGACTCGCGCCTCGGTTTCCACAACAATAGTTTGGAGTTCGGAGTAACTGACCTTTTGTCGGTGTAAAGTTTTCCTTAGACACTTCTTGACTGTGCCTACCATTCGCTCATAGAACCCACCTTGCCAAGGGGCTCTCGGTGCTATGAATTTCCAGTGACATTGTCGTCTCTGTAGGACCGACTGTACTTCTGGGTGGTTCCAGACTTCTCGTAAACAAGCTTCTCCTGCCACAAAATTGGAACCATTGTCCGATATCATTAATTTGGGACAAGATCGGCGAGCAGCATATCTGCGGAAAGCCTGGATGAAGGCTTCAGCACTCATGTCTGAAGTGACTTCTAAATGTACGCCTCTGGTTGTAGCACACGTAAAGAGACAAATGTATGCTTTCACTGGTATATTATCTGGGTTACCAGTGAGAAGTAAGGCTCCTGTGTAATCAACACCAGTGGTTAAGAAAGGACGAAGATGAACCACTCGCTCTTCTGGGAGTGGTGGAGGTCCTGGGTAAGGACATACTCTAGCGCCGTATCTCTTACAGATTACACAAGATTTAATAATTGACTTAACTGTCTGACGACCTTGAGGAAGCCAGTACTTTTGTCTAAGGTCGGTGAGAGTATCTAACACTCCACCATGTAAGGTACCATATTGATGGTGATGTAAAACAAGAAGTTTAGTGATGATGTGGTGACGAGGTAGAAGAATTGGATTCTTTGTGTCCAAGTCAATTTTTGCATGAAGCAAACGTCCTCCACATCTTAGTATATTATGAGTGTTGGCATCATACCAGATACCTAGAGACTTAGTTAATTTCTCTGGAAGATTTTCATATTCGCTTCCATATGTCTCTTGTGCACGTTTGATCCAGTAGAGGATAGGATTGGGAAACTTATGTCGAACTCCTATCTTAGCAAGAAAATCAAGCACATGTGCAGTCACTCTTAATAATTTGCTTAAGTTAGAATAATGGTGAGGATCAATGGCTAATATTCGTTGAGGTTCTGGTTCTTTCATGGGAGTGGTGATATTGGTCACTATGACTTGTGGCTTTTGTTTGGGCCACTGACCACCAACAAGCCATGAAGGTCCATTGAAGCACAGCGAAGACTTGATAAGTTGTTTTAGTGTCAACCCTCGAGATAAATAATCTGCAGGATTGTCCTTAGTAGGAACATGTCTGAATTTATATCCAGCAGATAACTCATGAATCTCTGTGACGCGATTACTGACGTAGGGAGTTTTGTTGTTGTTGTTTCTTACCCATTGTAAGACTGCCTTGTTGTCTGACCACACTACAATCTCACCAAAGTGGATATTATTGAGTGTCTTTGCCAGGCAATGAGCCAATCTTACTCCCACCAGCAATGCAGTCAACTCCATTTGAGGCAAAGATCTCTTCTTAATGGGAGCAACTCTTGCTTTAGATGTGAGCAAAATTGATTGTGCACTATTAACTAAATAGGCTACTGCGCCATATGCCTTGCCAGAGGCATCGCAGAAAACGTGTAAATTGGTGGGTAAGTTTGGTCCTGAAGCATTACGAGGAAATTTCAAAACGCCTAACTGATTAAAATCCTTTGAGAGTATCTGCCATTTAGCTTGTAACTCACTTGGTAACGGATCATCCCATCCCATATGTTTCTGCCAGCACTCCTGCATTAGGAGTTTGCCCCTTATTAATATAGGACTAAGAAGGCCTAAAGGGTCAAATGGTTGACTGACAAACGAGAGCAGTGTTCTCATGGTAAGAGTAGAGTTATCAGTTTGTACTGACTTGACATTCATCTCGTCAGTATTGGTGTTCCATTCCACGCCTAGAACCTTTAATTGACTGGGTACCTGATAATCTGGAAATTCTTTCTCGATTACCTGGTTGAGCAGTTTATTATTTGAGGCCCATGACTGTAGTGGCATATTGGCTCCTAATAGTTCACAGTTAGCCTCATGGTAGATTTCTCCCAGATCAGCTTGATCATTAGTTGTCCCCTGGAAATTGTCGACATACAAGTTGTCGCTAATGTCTGCCTTATAGGGGCTGTTTGATTTCCTCAAATGCGTGTCTAATGTTACTTGCAAAAGAAACGGTGAGGACGTAGCTCCAAATAATACTGAGGCAAAACGATAGGTGATTACTTCACTGTTAGGATCCAGTGGATCCTTAATCCAGAGGAATTTTGTGTAGTTACGATCTTCCTCCTGCAAACCTACTCGGAGGAAAGCTTTGCTAATATCAGCAGTATAGGCAAAAATGCCTGTGCGAAATCGTAACAGCACATCATGTAGCCTTTGTGTTAGGCTAGGTCCCGTTTGGAGACATTCATTTAAAGACACACTGCTTGGCTTTACTTTAGCACTACAGTTAAAGACAATACGAATAGGTGTTGTCAATGAGTCTTTCACCACAGCGTTATGAGGTAAATAATGACCTATCTTTCGGTCATCGTTATCAACAACTTCAATAAATTTACTGTTAAGTTGTTGTTGGATGAGTTGATGATACATGTTCAGTTTGTCTGGCTGCTTCTGTCGACGTGTTAATTGAGACTGCAATTGTGAGGCTGCCATAAAATAATTTACTGGTAGTTGTGGATGATCCAACTTCCATGGGAGTCTTACCCAATATTGTTTATTTTCATAGACAACTGTATCCAGGTATTGCTGGTAAGTCCACGCATCATCAGGACTTGGTTGTTCAGGGATAATGCCTAAAGTGTCTAAATCCCACAGACGATGTATTGGTGGGTCAGACTCAATATCCTCAGATATTTCCCTGAAACGTAGGGGTGACTGTTCCAAGCCTAGTCACGCCACTATTATGTTATTAGATTGTTGGTTTGTGGACGCTGGACCTTGTCTGAAAAACACCGGTCCCGTAAGCAATTTGCCTCCTGCAGACGACAACAAATTCATTCCGAGTTGTCTAGTGCATCCAGTTATAAACTTGTAATAATGATCCGCGCCTATAAGTATTCCAACATCTGTGAGGCAGTCAGAATTTATTTTATAATCAGCTAGCCTCATGCGGTTTCGTCTAAGATGTCTCGCAGTGCGAGCTAACCCTGTGACCTGCAGGTCTGTAGGAAGTTTATCTACTACTACCGCTTGTATTGGACTAGTAGAAGATCCGAGTCTTACTAATACTTTAACTACCTTGTAGTCACGAGGTCCACTATTTGACAAGAAACCAGAAATATTTAACCTCACACTTTTGGCAGGTTTTAAATTTAACTCATCTACCAACTGTTGTGTAAGGAAGGTTTTCTGTGAACCTTGGTCAAAAAGACCTCTAGTGTTAATTCTAGATCTTCGGTTTATTAGTCTAAATTGAGCTGTAGGCATAGTGGTATTATTGCCTGACTCAGTAGCAAGTACATTTACTTCTTGATGCACTTTGCAATGTGCACTGCGGTAGAATTCGGGGAATTCTCCCCAGTGGTCATGGTTGGTGTAGAAGATTTTCTACATAAGGCGTAGTGTTGTACACCTTGGTTGCATCTGTTGCAGGGACGTAGCTGCACTACACATTTTTTGGGATCATGAGAGCCCATGCACCTGGTGCACTTGCGTATTTCTTGCAACCTTTTAATCCTAGCATTATAAGTAGGATAAACAGAGCATTGGTACGCGGTATGTCCTTGACTGCAGAGCAGACACCTTCTCTCTTTGTTTGACTTGTTTTCTTTAGTAGGTAAGTCATTGGTTATCTCAGAAGGAGACACCGAATATGTACCTACATTTCCACTTCTTTTCCCAGTGGTGGAGTAGTTCTAGATGTAAATTTATTAGACTTATTTAAAGTCATTTTTGGTTTGACTGAAGTGTCAACTTGAGCATAGTTACGATGGGAGTTAGTAGAGGAGTTTGAAACTTTCTCCCCGTCTTGGTTGGTTCTTTGTCTCTCGACTAAGGTATGTAGACCTTCTGTGATCTCTTTCAAAGTTAAAAAGGTCTTATTGTACATAGTACACAACTTATCTAAAGTTTCTCTTGGCAATTGTCGCTTAACAACTACTTTGGTCATCCATTCGGCTGACTGAACTTGGACTTTAAGGCTTAAGGCCTTGAGTAAAGACTCTAACTCTAGTCTGAAGGTTTGGAGAGAATCTGTGGAATTATTGGCAGAAGGTAAATCTAGCAATTTTTGAACTAAGACAGTAATAGTTTTCTCCTTGTTATCGTAGTTAGTTTTGAGCAATTGAACAGCTGATGTGTACCCATCACTGGTCAGTGTTATATTAGAGATCACTTTCAAGGCTTCATTTCGTAACAGGCCTTGTAAATAAGTGAATTTGGTGGTTTGAGGAACGTTAGCTTTAGAGTCTACCGCATCTACGAATTTACTCCAGAAATCGTCCCAACTTTCTGTATCTAATCCTGAAAATGTAGGTAAGTCTAAAGTAGGTAGACGAACCTCTGGTAGTTGATTATTGAAGTGAGACCCCGTGTTACTGGCATTGGATCCAGATTGTTTTGCTAATTTAGACAGCGTGATAATTATATCTTGAGTCTCCTCTTCGTACTGGGAGATACCGTCTACAATTTGACTTACTTCATCAGGATCGGTTTCTACAGTATTTAGTTGAGCAATATAAGACTGACTTGTAGACTTGACTTGATCAAATTTCAGATCAGCTACTCTAACTGATGTCTCTAAGTGATAAGAGTCAATGGGAATATCTTTAGATAAGCCCTCAGCCTTGTTAATTAATCTGGTCAAATGACCTTTAAGGCCAATGTAGGTTCTCCTTAATTGCTCAGGAGTAGCCATGTTGGGCTTGGGTCCAAACTTCATGGGATTAGTATATGTATCACTAATGAAGCTTGGGTACTTGTTCATTAGTAGACAAGTAACATTAAATGTAGCCTAATTTAAAGTGACTAATTTATACTTTACCTCACTTGAGGTTAAATGTATCTACCTAACAACAAGTAGCTAGATATTTTGTGCACTGTCTGAACTTCGCCATTAGTTCTCGTCCGGTTAGCTCTTCTATATCACCATCAGAGTTAATGGAGATTATCCAGCAACACACAAAATAATGAATACAAGAGAAATATTATGAAGACACTCCAATCAGAGTTATCTCAAAATTTAATCCCACCCTGTATAGGGTCAGCACAAATAGTATAATACATACAACACTGACTAGCTCAGGTCTAGTCGTAATAATTCCTAACTAAGAACTATAAAGTTATTTAGTCTGGGCTTGTACCAAATTCAGCACAATCTCAGCCTAAATTCTACCTAATAAGATTGGTAAAGATTATTGTGGTGCAGTAAGGTGAATATAGTTGTGCTGTATTTTTTTTTGTTTTTTTTTTGTTTTATAAGACTGCACTTACACACACAAGTGAAAACATATAAAGGTTATGAGCTGATGCTCCTGGTGACCTAAAGATTCATACTTCTGTATGAGGTATAGGTCTAAGTGTTGTGGGTAATTAACTGTGTCCCACTAAAGCTACCTTATATATGAGGCGAAAGTAGCAATATGTTGATGTGACTTAGACTAACTGATGGGTTACACTGTTAGTTGACACAATTAATTAAATAGTTAGTCTAGCTTATATCACACAAGGATTAGTTATTAATGATTAATATTTGTAATTATAAATTTAATGCTTATCCGGTTCGATAAGGACCATAATGTGGGACATTTGGGGCTTGAATCTAATTATTTAAATATTAATATAGTAAATTAAATTACGAAGGACCACCCGCTTTTAAAGTAAAGAGGGAAACTGTGAAATTATGATCATTAGATAATTCCTAGATGAACCAGTAACTATGGATAAAATACTAGAGAATATGATCATAGAAATAATTAATGGGCTGTATAATTAAATGTATCAAACCTCAAACACCTACATTGGGGGGTTATTACTGGAACTCAGTACGTCCAGGAACTAGTGTGGTTCGTTCACTAATCCAATGTATAATAATCTATTCCTATGAATACTTATGAAATCATTATCGTTATCATTAATGGGAACATAGATTATGAACATAATAATAATAATCATAATAAACACATATTAATCCAATAAACAGAGTTCTGCATGTAAAAGAGTACAGATAATAATTTAGAGGAATACAAAGGAATCTTAGCTTAAGGACGATTCCTTAGAAGTTAGTCACGACGCTTCCTCTGATTCTCCTGGACTCGGCATGGAACACTAGGAGTTGATTAACATGGGAAAGGACAGCTCGGAGATTTCTTCTCACACGCTGCAAAATAAATGTTTACAGTAGCAACAAATTAAACTACTGGATTTCTATGCTCAATAAATTAATATTAATGGTAAATGAAGGATAATGACCTGTGATTTATTGTTGGTATACGTCGTCACGACAAGCTACCCAGCTATAAGTCTACACCCTATCAGATGCATCAAATAATGATAAGATACTTAGCTAATATGGGCACTGTGTAAGTTTAGGCTTGCCGAAATTCGCGTCCCAGGCTCTGGCTTAGCCTATCCTGGATAATGACGCGCATCACTGGCAGGTCACGTGGAGTCACAAAGAACCAAAATTTAACAGGTTCCGTGAATGACACTGACACCAGGTGAAGGTATTGTCTGCAAGGCTCTTCACGCCTCACAGTGGCGACTTTCTTCTGGAGAATGGATAGCGTTTACCCTGATGACTGGGTAATGGCGTCTCCTCGTGAGCAACACGTGAACAGGTCCGCTCGGGAGCGTTTCAACACGTGCACTCGCGTCTTCTCCCGCACCGCTCCGCGTCCCGCGTTTATTAACCAAATTATTATTGTGGATATTATCATTTCTCGCGGTTGTGCTTGAAATGCTCGGGTTAGGACGGGTTTATTATTTGGAAGAGTTAAATATTATTATTTGCCAGTGCTATGATAGTAAACGTATAATGGAGAAGAATTAATGTCTCTCCATGGCATTCACGTTCACGCGTGACGTTAATTTTTATTACTAGATAACTGCTATAGCTTTAAACGCTCTATTCGGCTTTAGTTAGAGGTCACTTTATCTGTAATCAATTATCACACAGAACACCGTTTGTTATAGAGAATCGAATTCAATTCTCAGGCACATTGGATATAAATGTGTTTATTACAATGAAATCTGACACAATACTGGTGTCAGGTCACGTAAGAATTCTAGCCTATTGTACAGATGTAATTATTAGTACATTTGAATTCTACGTTGTGTTAATTTTACTTACTACAATGATTAGTAGAATTAGTAATAATTAATGAGAATACAACAGTGTTGTATTCAGTGTTGGAAATTTCCAACAGAAGTGATAGCCGAAGCTATTTGAACCACTTCCCCGCAGGCACTTGGATGGTAATCTTGGGCATAGCATTTTATCAAATCACCTCATTCTTTGGGGCACACGTGAGGAACACAAATGCAAACAAGCCTGAATGGTCCCCAGGACTATATACAACTGAAAACTCACACCCCAGAAGTGAATCGAACCCATACTGCCAGGAGCAACGCAACTGGTATGTACAGGGACGCCTTAATCCGCTTGACCATCACGACCGGACATAAGGAAGTGATAGCCGAAGCTATTTGAACCACTTCCCCGCCGGCACTCGGATGGTAATCTTGGGCATAGCATTTTATCAAATCACCTCATTCTTTGGGGCACACGTGAGGAACACAAATGCAAACAAGCCTGAATGGTCCCCAGGACTATATACAACTGAAAACTCACACCCCAGAAGTGACTCGAACCCATACTGCCAGGAGCAACGCAACTGCTATGTACAGGGACGCCTTAATCCGCTTGACCATCACGACCGAACATAAGGAAGTGATAGCCGAAGCTATTTGAACCACTTCCCAGCCGGCACTCGGATGGTAATCTTGGGCATAGCATTTTATCAAATCACCTCATTCTTTGGGGCACACGTGAGGAACACAAATGCAAACAAGCCTGAATGGTCCCCAGGACTATATACAACTGAAAACTCACACCCCAGAAGTGACTCGAACCCATACTGCCAGGAGCAACGCAACTGGTATGTACAGGGACGCCTTAATCCGCTTGACCATCACGACCGGACATAAGGAAGTGATAGCCGAAGCTATTTGAACCACTTCCCCGCCGGCACTCGGATGGTAATCTTGGGCATAGCATTTTATCAAATCACCTCATTCTTTGGGGCACACGTGAGGAACACAAATGCAAACAAGCCTGAATGGTCCCCAGGACTATATACAACTGAAAACTCACACCCCAGAAGTGACTCGAATCCATACTGCCAGGAGCAACGCAACTGGTATGTACAGGGACGCCTTAATCCGCTTGACCATCACGACCGGACGTAAGGAAGTGATAGCCGAAGCTATTTGAACCACTTCCCCGCCGGCACTCGGATGGTAATCTTGGGCATAGCATTTTATCAAATCACCTCATTCTATGGGGCACACGTGAGGAACACAAATGCAAACAAGCCTGAATGGTTCCCAGGACTATATACAACTGAAAACTCACACCCCAGAAGTGACTCGAACCCATACTGCCAGGAGCAACGCAACTGGTATGTACAGGGACGCCTTAATCCGCTTGACCATCACGACCAGACATAAGGAAGTGATAGCCGAAGCTATTTGAACCACTTCCCCGCCGGCACTCGGATGGTAATCTTGGGCATAACATTTTATCAAATCACCTCATTCTTTGGGGCACACGTGACGAACACAAATGCAAACAAGCCTGAATGGTCCCCAGGACTGTATACAACTGAAAACTCACACCCCAGAAGTGACTCGTACCCATAATTCCAGGAGCAACGCAACTGGTATGTACAGGGATGCCTTAATCCGCTTGACCATCACGACCGGACATAAGGAAGTGATAGCCGAAGCTATTTGAACCACTTCCCCGCCGGCACTCGGATGGTAATCTTGGGCATAGCATTTTATCAAATCACCTCATTCTTTGGGGCACACGTGAGGAACACAAATGCAAACAAGCCTGAATGGTCCCCAGGACTATATACAACTGAAAACTCACACCCCAGAAGTGACTCGAACCCATACTGCCAGGAGCAACGCAACTGGTGTGTATAGGGACGCCTTAATCTGCTTGACCATCACGACCGGACATAAGGAAGTGATAGCCGAAGCTATTTGAACCACTTCCCCGCCGGCACTCGGATAGTAATCTTGGCCATAGCATTTTATCAAATCACCTCATTCTTTGGGGCACACGTGAGGAACACAAATGCAAACAAGCCTGAATGGTCCCCAGGACTATATACAACTGAAAACTCACACCCCAGAAGTGACTCGAACCCATACTCCCAGGAGCAACGCAACTGGTATGTACAGGGACGCCTTAATCCGCTTGAGCATCACGACCGGACATAAGGAAGTGATAGCCGAAGCTATTTGAACCACTTCCCCGCCGGCACTCGGATGGTAATCTTGGGCATAGCATTTTATCAAATCACCTCATTCTTTGTGGCACACGTGAGGAACACAAATGCAAACAAGCCTGAATGGTCCCCAGGACTATATACAACTGAAAACTCACACCCCAGAAGTGACTCGAACCCATACTGCCAGGAGCAACGCAACTGGTATGTACAGGGATGCCTTAATCCGCTTGACCATCACGACCGGACATAAGGAAGTGATAGCCGAAGCTATTTGAACCACTTCCCCGCCGGCACTCGGATGGTAATCTTGGGCATAGCATTTTATCAAATCACCTCATTCTTTGAGGTACACGTGAGGAACACAAATGCAAACAAGCCTGAATGGTCCCCAGGACTATATACAACTGAAAACTCGGATAATCAAGGCAACTCGGATGTACTCGGAAAAAATATAAAAATTTGATGATTATCAACAGATACATTGCAGTCTAATTTGAGGAGTATTTCTAGGCAAGATTATCCGAGTTGCCTTGTCCACTTAAAAAGCTTCGGCTATCACTTCCTTATGTCCGGTCGTGATAGTCAAGCGGATTAAGGCATCCCTGTACATACCAGTTGCGTTGCTCCTGACAGTATGGGTTCGAGTCACTTCTGGGGTGTGAGTTTTCAGTTGTATATAGTCCTGGGGACCATTCAGGCTTGTTTGCATATATATATATATATATATATATATATATATATATATATATATATATATATATATATATATATATATATATATTAGTATATTTTGGTAGCAGTCTTTCCTGTAGACATATATTATTAAATATGACCCAAAAAGTAAGATTAATAATTCTAACATGAATTTTCTCAATCTTTCATACATTTCTTTTCACTGTTGGAGGTATATAAAAAATCATTTTCGGTTCATCGGAGAGGTGACAAGTCGCCAATATATGTCATTCTTAAAAAAGACGAATATCTGGCGAAAATGAACATCATACTCTCTGACCAAACTAAGTTCCAAAGGGTAACGAAGGACACTACAGCCGAATTAAAAGCAAAGGTCAACAAACTGATCGAAACTGTGAACGCCAAGAAATCCGGACTCCACCTGCCAAAGATCATTGGGGAATATAAACCTGGATATGCGTATGGAAATGTCAAGACACACAAGGTTGGAAACCCACTTCGGCCAATCATTAGCCAGATACCCACACCCACGTACAGACTGGCGAAGCGACTCAACGGCCTGCTGACTCCTTATGTTCCTTGTGCCTTCAGCCTGAAGTCTCCAAAGGAATTTGTTGACTTACTGCAGGGCACACGGGCCACAGGGATAAGAGCCTCGTTGGACGTAGAATCGCTGTTTACCAACGTACCTGTGGACGAGACAATCGGAATGATAGCCGACAGAGTGTATCGTGATCCAGCCTGTACTCCTCTTGACATACCAGAAAATATTCTGAGGAAACTACTCCAAGCTTGTACTAAAGAGGCACCCTTCTTGAGCCCTGATGGGCACATGTATAAGCAAGTAGATGGGGTCGCCATGGGTTCTCCCCTAGGTGTTCTGTTTGCAAACTTCTACATGGATACCATCGAGCAAAAAGTCTTAGTCGACATGAACTTGAAACCGGCCA
Organism: Procambarus clarkii; assembly: GCF_040958095.1. Lineage (NCBI taxonomy): Eukaryota > Metazoa > Arthropoda > Malacostraca > Decapoda > Cambaridae > Procambarus > Procambarus clarkii. The sequence goes on along the minus strand of NC_091185.1, from coordinate 37,200,270 downwards.
TATACTGCAGGTATGTTGACAACATTTTTACACAGGTACCTGATGTCAAACATCTGCAGGAGCTGAAGGAGGCATTTGAGCAGAGTTCCGTGCTGCGTTTCACTTACGAGATGGAAAAGGATGGGAATCTGCCCTTTCTAGATGTAACAGTCATGGAAAAGGGCGGAGGTTTCCACACTGCAGTCTACACTAAGAAAACAAACATAGGAATGTGCCTAAATGCCAACAGCGACTGCCCAGACAGGTACAAGAGGAGTGTTGTTAACGCATATGTCGACCGTGCTCTCAGCCACAGCTCAGAATGGAAGCAAGTCGACGAAGAACTTTGTAGGGTAAGGCAGGTCCTAGTCAATAACGGCTTCTCCAATGGTTTCGTCGAAGACATCATAAGAAGGAAAGTGAAAAGCCATGCAACCTCTGAAGAGACAACTAACACAACACCTATACCCCCTATTAGACTATTTTACAGGAACTTCTTTTCCACAGCTCATAAAACGGAGGAAAGGGTCCTGAAAGATATTGTTAATAGAAACGTTATCCCTACAGACAAAAATCAGAGGATACAACTGACGATTTACTATAAAACCAGAAAAACGGCCAGCCTACTGATGAGAAACTCTACAGACACAAAACAGAACGCTTTAAAGAGACTAACGTCGTCTATGCCTTCAAATGCCCTCTTGGGGACTGTAAGCTCCAAAAAACCCAGTATATAGGCAAGACAACAACATCTCTTTCTAGGCGTTTAACGATGCATAAGCAACAGGGCTCCCTTATGGAACATATAATCTCTTCCCACAACCAAACCATCGCCAGAGAAATCCTAGTAAACAACACAGAAATCATCGATAGATACAGCGATAGCAGGTGGCTTGACGTTTGCGAGGCACTACACATCAAGAAGTCAACACCAGCAATCAACAGCCAATTATTGCACAACTATATTCTACCCACCTCAAGACTCCGCTCCAATATAGAAGCATCAAGAAATATGGACCAATAGGCTTTCTACAAACACTTCTATTCAATATCCATTGTTTCGTGTTCTGTCTTGTGTTGATGAAATTAATACCCTATTAATACCACCTCTTGTTCTGTCTTGTGTAGATGAAATTAATACCCTATTAATGACACCTCTTGTTCTGTCTTGTGTTAATGCCACATCACCCCTTCCACCTCACTCAAATGTAGATATAAAATCGGAGATGCGTAAGTTCTATTCAGTTGTGTATTTGTGAACTAAAGTCTTTGAAAATGTAATAAGTTTTACGAAACGCGCTCGTGTCGCGTCAGACTAGAAATAAAAATGAATTTTGGAGAATTGATTTTTGATTTACCTCCAACAGTGAAGCGTAATGTACGAAAGATTGAGAAAATTCGTGTTAGAATTATTAATCTTACTTTTTCGGTCATATTTAATATATATATATATATATATATATATATATATATATATATATATATATATATATATATATATATATATATATATATATATATATATATATATATATATATATATATATATATATATATATATATATATATATATATATATGTATACATATATATATATATATATATATATATTTATATATATATATATATATATAATATATATATATATATATATATATATATATATATATATATATGTATATATATATATATATATATATATATATATAAATATATATATATATATATATATATATATATATATATATATATATATATATATATATATATATATATATATATATATATATATATATATATTATATATATATATATATATATAAATATATATATATATATATATATATATATATATATATATATATATATATATATATATATATATATATATATATATATATATTTATATATATATATATATATATATATATATATATACATATATATATATATATATATATATATATATATATATATATATTATATATATATATATATAAATATATATATATATATATATATATATATATGTATACATATATATATATATATATATATATATATATATATATATATATATATATATATATATATATATATATATATATATATATATATATATATATATATATATATATATATATATATATATATATATATATATGTATACATATATATATATATATATATATATATTTATATATATATATATATATATAATATATATATATATATATATATATATATATATATATGTATATATATATATATATATATATATATATATAAATATATATATATATATATATATATATATATATATATATATATATATATATATATATATATATATATATTATTAAATATGACCGAAAAAGTAAGATTAATAATTCTAACACAAATTTTCTCAATATTTATTTCTTGTTTTTTTTCACTGTCGATGGCAATTGAAAAATCAGTTCTCCAAAATTCATTTTTATTTCTAGTCTGACGCGACACTTGAACACGTTTCATAATAACTTATTACAATTTCAAAGACTTTAGTTTACACACACACAACTATAACCTGCAAACACTAAACAGATTTCTTACTATGGTATAATTCATCGGCTTTTCATTTTATATACCTGCATTTGTGTGAGGTGATATGTTACAACAGTTTTTGATGAGGTGAAAACAAACTTTCAACGCAAGATAGAACACGAAATATTGGGTAAAGTTAAAGGGAAAGAATGGAAGTAAATGCAAAGGGCCTATTGGCCCATATTTCTTTATGCTTCTATATTGGTGCGGAGTCTTGAATTGGGTAGAATATAGTTGTGCATTAATTGGCTGTTGATTGCTGGTGTTGACTTCTTAATGTGTACCCAGCAAACACAAATCGTATAGAAAACGTTCATCTCTCTCTTCCCATAGGTGTAGGAATGAATTGCATTGAAAATGGTGCAGGAGAGCCTTTGAGAAACTTTAATCCAAAAATCCAAACACATAGGTTTAATAATAAATTGTTTTTTACAACTATTTTGTTCCTAATGTATTACAAATAGTTTTTACATGTTTAAATATAAAATTTATGGTGTTTTTTGTAAAGGTTATTAATAAATTGTGAATATGATATAATGGCTGAATGAAACCTTCAAAATACATTTAGTTATTCTATGATCAGAAAAAAAGTAGTTTTCAAAATTTTCTAAAAATCGTTGTTTTTAACACAATTTGACTCCTTATGCATTCCACTAAACACTAATATCATGTTTAAATATAAAATTTATGTATTATTCCATAAAAAAATATGTAAATTGTAAATGTTGCTGGAAAGTGGTGTGAAAGAATCTGAAAACGTTTTGTTGTCTTATATATTGGCATGTTCTTATTAACTATGTCTCAAGCGCACAGTTTATCAAACAAGAAGATTAACATTCGTCAACCCTTAAAATCTTATATGTTATCTTGCGGGTGCAAAATGGGAGAATCTTTAAGAACAGTATCTATATGACAAATGGTGTTTACCCTAACTCAAACAATGTAGGGTTTTTTATTCTACACTTATTTCTAATGACTCTTCGAGGAGGAGGGCGAGGAGGAAGGAGGAGGAGGGCGAGGAGGAAGGAGGAGGTGGGCGAGGAGGAAGGAGGAGTAGGGCGAGGAGGAAGGAGGAGTAGGGCGTGGAGGAAGGAGGAGGTGGGCGAGGAGGAAGGAGGAGTAGGGCAATGAGAAAGGAGGAGTTGGGCGAGGAGGAAGTAGGAGGAGGAGGGCGAGGAAGATGGAAGTGTAGGGCAAGGAAGAGGAGGGCGTGGAGTAAGGAGGAAGGAGGAGTAAGATGAGGAGGAAAGAGGATGAGGGCGAGGAGTAAGAAGGAGGAGGGCGAGTAGGAAGGAGGAGGTGGGCGAGGAGGAAGGAGGAGGGCGAGGAAGAAGGAGTAGGACAAGGAGGAAAGAGGAGGAGGAAGAAGGAGTAGGACGAGGAGGAAGGAGGAGGGCGAGGAAAAAGGAGGGCATGGAGAAAGGATTAGGAGGGTGAGGAGTAAGGAGGAGGAGGAAGGATTAGGAGGGTGAGGAGTAAGGAGGAGGGCGAGGAGGAAGGAGGAGGAGGAGGAGGGCAAGGAGGAAGGAGGAGGAGGGCGAGAAGGAAGGAGGAGGAGGAGGAGGTCAAGGAGGAAGGAGGAGGAGGGCGAGAAGGAAGGAGGAGGAGGGTGAGGATGAAGGAGGAGGATGGCGAGGAGGAAAGAGGAGACGAAGAAAAGGAGGAGGAAGAATAGCAGGGGTAGAAGTAGCAGAGCTAAGAGGGGGAGGGCGAAGAGGAGGAGGAGTGAGAGAAGGGGGATGAGATGGGAGGGGGAAGAGGACTGGTAAGAGAGGGGGGGATGAGGAGGAAGGGATATAAGAAGGGGGAGGGGGTAGGAGAAGGAGAATGAGTACGAAAGGGAAGAGAAAGGGAGAGGGGAGGGGTAAGAGAACGAGAATGAGGAGGGGGAAGGGGAAGAGGGAAATGAGGGGAGGAGAAGATGGGGAGGGAGTGTTACAGGATCTGTGTGACGGTTGGGGCATGTACACTGTAGGCCTACAACAGTTGCCATGACGTGTTAGGGCGCTTGATTAAACAGGCATGTCTTGGTAGATGACTATGGTGTGTTCATCTTCATAAAATACAGCAAGAAAAATAAAGAACCAGATAATAATGTGTTAAATAACTTTATCTCTGATTTTACTTCTGAATTAAATTAATATTATAAATTGAACATGCAGGTTGGTGAGGCAGATACGGTTGTGATGTGGATCCCAACAGGCAAGAGCCAGTATTAGCCAGCTGACCATCATCCGGGTGGGACAGTGTTTATACCCGCGCGTAGTGACCATCACCCCCTCCCCCTGCTCTTCCCCTTCTTTCTCTTACCCCTCCCATCTTCCCCTGCCTTCTCTTACCCCTTCCATCTTCCCCTTCCTCCTCATCTCCTCTTCACTTGCCCCTCCTCTCTACCCCTTCCTCCTCATCCCCCTTCTCTTACCCCTCCCCCGCCTCTTCCCCTTCCTCCTCATCCCCCCTTCTCTTGCCCCTCCTCTCTTCCCCTTCCTCCTCGTCCCCCTTCTCTTCCCAGCAAACAATTTTAGGTTGCCACAACATATCTGGAAAGTATTTGAAAGTATTGGAAACGTTTGTTTTATTGTATCAGATACGATATTGTGTGTGGACTTAAATAGGTTTCCAAAACTTATAACCAAGACATATGTATCTAACACTAATTTGAGATGTTGTGGCAACTTTCCACTCCTAACATGAGTCATTCATTATCCATTCATATACCAATATGAATCTCTTATGAAAGGTTTGAGCCAATAATCTGAACCCTTTTCACATCTTTGTGTTTTAAAGTTAAATTTCTTGAAATTAAATTATATTTTATATTATATTATTTTTATTATATTTTATATTATATTATTATTTTCAATTTAAATATTAAAACCAATTGAAGGGTAAAAAAAATCTAATAATTTATATTTCTTTTATTATTTACTAACAATTATAATTATTTACTAACGGAGAGAGGGGAGGCTGTACGGCGGAGAGTGGCGGCTGTGGCGGACAGTGGCGGCGGTGGCGGATAGTGGCAGCGGGCGGACAGTGGCGGCGGCGGGCAGACAGTGGCGGCGGGTGGACAGTAGCGGCGGTGGCGGATAGTGGCGGCGGGCGGACAGTGGCGGCGGTGGCGGATAGTGGCGGCGGGCGGACAGTGGCGGCGGGCGGACAGTGGCGGCGGGCGGACAGTGGCGGCGGGCGGACAGTGGCGGCGGTCGGACAGTGGCGGCGGTGGCGGATAGTGGCGGCGGGCGGACAGTGGCGGCAGTGGCGGATAGTGGCGGCGGCGGACAGTGGCGGCGGTGGCGGATAGTGGCGGCTGTGGCGGATAGTAGCGGCGGGCGGACCGTGGCGGCTTTGGCGGCGGTGGTGGACAGTGGTGGCGGCGGTGGTGGACAGTGGCGGCGGGCGGACAGTGGCGGCGGCGGGCGGACAGTGGCGGCGGCGGGCGGACAGTGGTGGCGGCGGGCGGACAGTGGTGGCGGCGGGCGGACAGTGGCGGCGGCGGGCGGACAGTGGCGGCGGCGGGCGGACAGTGGTGGCGGCGGGCGGACAGTGGTGGCGGTGGCAGACAGTGGTGGCGGCGGGCGGACAGTGGTGGCGGCGGGCAGACAGTGGTGGCGGTGGCAGACAGTGGTGGCGGTGGCAGACAGTGGTGGCGGTGGCAGACAGTGGTGGCGGTGGCAGATAGTGGAAGCGGGCGGACAGTGGCGGCGGGCGGACAGTGGCGGCGGTGGCGGATAGTGGCGGCGGGCGGACAGTGGCGTCGGGCGGACAGTGGCGGCGGTGGCGGATAGTGGCGGCGGGCGGACAGTGGCGGCGGTGGCGGATAGTAGCGGCGGGCGGACAGTGGCGGTGGGCGGACAGTGGCGGCGGGCGGACAGTGGTGGCTGTGGCGGATAGTGGCGGCGGGCGGACCGTGGCGGCTTTGGCGGCGGTGGTGGACAGTGGCGGCGGCGGGCGGACAGTGGCGGCGGCGGGCGGACAGTGGCGGCGGCGGGCGAACAGTGGCGGCGGCGGGCGGACAGTGGTGGCGGCGGGCGGACAGTGGTGGCGGTGGCAGACAGTGGTGGCGGTGGCGGACAGTGGCGGACAGTGGCGGACAGTGGCGGCGGTGGCGGACAGTGACGGCGGTGGCGGACAGTGGCGGCGGTGGCGGACAGTGGCGGCGGTGGCGGACACTGGCGGCTGTGTCTGGCGGTAGTGGCGGGTGGCGGCGTCTGTGATGAGTGGTAGCGGCTGGCGGTGGTGGATGGTGGCGGCGGTGGTGGTGGGTGGTGGTGGCGGCGGTGGTGGTGGGTGGTGGTGGCGGCGGCGGCTGGTGGTGGTGGGTGGTGGCGGCGGTGGTGGTGGGTGGTGGTGGCGGCAGCGGCTGGTGGTGGTCGTGGGTGGTGGCGGCGGGTGGTGGGTGGCGGCGGCGGCTGGTGGTGGTGGGTGGTGGAGGCGGGTGGTGGGTGGTGGCGGCTGTGGTGGGTGGTGGCGGGCGGTGGCTGGCGGTGGCGGGCGGTGGCGGGCGGCGGCGGCTGTGGTGGGTGGTGACGATCGGCGGTGGGGGGGGGGCTGGTGGCGGCTGGCGGTGGGTGGTGGCGGGTGGCGGGTGGTGGTGGGTGGTGGCGGCTGGCGGCTGGTGGTGGGTGGTGGCGGCGGCGGCGGTGATGGGTGGTGGCGGCGGCGGTGGTGGTGGGTGGTGGTGGCGGCGGCGGTGATGGTGGGTGGTGGTGGCGGCGGCGGTGATGGGTGGTGGCGGCGGTGGTGGTGGGTGGTGGTGGCGGCGGCGGCTGGTGGTGGTGGGTGGTGGTGGTGGGTGGTGGCGGCGGCGGGTGGCGGTGGTGGGTGGCGGTGGCTGGTGGCGGCTGGTGGTGGGTGGTGGCGGCGGGTGGTGAGTGGCGGTGGTGGGTGGCGGTGGCTGGTGGCGGGTGGCGGGTGGTGGCGGGTGGCGGCTGGTGGTGGGTGGTGGCGGCTGGTGGTGGGTGGTGGCGGGTGGCGGCTGGTGGTGGGTGGTGGCGGGTGGCGGCTGGTGGTGGCGGGTGGCGGCTGGTGGTGGGTGGTGGCGGCGGCGGCGGTGATGGGTGGTGGCGGCGGCGGTGGTGGTGGGTGGTGGTGGCGGCGGCGGTGATGGGTGGTGGCGGCGGCGGTGGTGGTGGGTGGTGGTGGCGGCGGCGGTGATGGGTGGTGGCGGCGGTGGTGGCGGCGGTGGTGGTGGGTGGTGGTGGCGGCGGCGGCTGGTGGTGGTGGGTGGTGGTGGTGGGTGGTGGCGGCGGGTGGCGGTGGTGGGTGGCGGTGGCTGGTGGCGGCTGGTGGTGGGTGGTGGCGGCGGGTGGTGAGTGGCGGTGGTGGGTGGCGGTGGCTGGTGGCGGGTGGCGGCTGGTGGCGGGTGGTGGCGGGTGGTGGGTGGTGGAGGCTGGTGGTGGGTGGTGGCGGCTGGTGGTGGGTGGTGGCGGGTGGCGGCTGGTGGTGGGGGGCGGGTGGCGGCGGGTGGTGGGTGGTGGCGGCGGGTGGTGAGTGGCGGTGGTGGGTGGCGGTGGCTGGTGGCGGTGGCTGGTGGCGGGTGGCGGCTGGTGGTGGGTGGTGGCGGGTGGCGGCTGGTGGTGGGTGGTGGCGGGTGGCGGCTGGTGGTGGGTGGTGGCGGGTGGCGGCTGGTGGTGGGTGGTGGCAGGTGGCGGCTGGTGGTGGGTGGTGGCGGGTGGCGGCTGGTGGTGGGTGGCGGCTGGTGGTGGGTGGCGGGTGGCGGCGGCTGGTGGTGGGTGGCGGGTGGCGGGTGGCGGCGGGTGGTGGGTGGCGGGTGGCGGCGGGTGGCGGCGGGTGGCGGCTGGTGGTGGGTGGTGGCGGGTGGCGGCTAGTGGTGGGTGGCGGCTGGTGGTGGGTGGTGGCGGGTGGCGGCTGGTGGTGAGCGGCGGGTGGTGGGTGGCAGGTGGCGGCTGGTGGTGGGTGGCGGCTGGTGGTGGGTGGCGGCTGGTGGTGGGTGGTGGCAGGTGGCGGCTGGTGGTGGGTGGTGGCTGGTGGTGGGTGGTGGCGGGTGGCGGCTGGTGGAGGCTGGTGGTGGGTGGCGGCTGGTGGTGGGTGGTGGTGGGTGGCGGGTGGCGGCTGGTGGTGGGCGGCGGGTGGCGGCTGGTGGCGGCCAGCTGGGACACACCCTTCACCACTGAAGGTCTGAGAATAATTAACCATATGTCTCTCTCACCCACCAGCCCAGTGTTGCCAGCTCGCGCTCTCAAAATGTTTCCTTCAAAGATTGTATATTATCTTTGAACAACAAGTTTGATTATCAAGGAAATAATGCATATATTATTGTCACATTAATACTGTGCAATATCTTATTACATTCCTGCTAAATAATTATAATTTGAAACAGGACAAAAAATCCAACATATATATAAAAACCAACATTAGAGATCACGAGGCCTAGGCCTCGCCTGTGACCACACATCCTGCCTCCCTGGCCTGCTTCCCTCTCACACCTCACACTCTTAACTCTCTCATAATCACTCTCACTCTCTTACTCTGTCACTCTTACTCTCTGTCACTCTTACTCTGTCACTCTTACTCTGTCACTCTTACACTCTGTCACTCTTACTCTCTGTCACTCTTACTCTCTGTCACTCTTACTCTCTGTCACTCTTACTCTGTCACTCTTACTCTCTGTCACTCTTACTCTCTGTCACTCTTACTCTCTGTCACTCTTACTCTCTGTCACTCTTACTCTCTGTCACTCTTACTCTCTGTCACTCTTACTCTGTCACTCTTACTCTGTCACTCTTACTCTGTCACTCTTACTCTCTGTCACTCTTACTCTCTGTCACTCTTACTCTCTGTCACTCTTACTCTCTGTCACTCTTACTCTCTGTCACTCTTACTCTGTCACTCTTACTCTCTGTCACTCTTACTCTCTGTCACTCTTACTCTCTGTCACTCTTACTCTCTGTCACTCTTACACTGTCATTCTTACTCACTCTCAGTCACCCTTACCCATTCATACTCACTCTCTCTCTTACTCTCATACTCTTACTCTCAATTACTCTTACTCTCAATTACTCTTACTCTCAATCACTCTTACTCCCAATCACTCCTACTCCCAATCACTCCTACTCTCAATCACTCCTACTCTCATTCTTACTCTTACTCCTACTCCCAATCACTCTTACTCTCAATCACTCATTCTCATTCTTACTCTTACTCTCACTCTTACTCTTACTCCCAATCACTCTTACTCCCAATCACTCTTACTCTCAATCACTATTACTCTCAATCACTCTTACTCTCATTCTTACTCTTACTCACTCTTACTCTCAATCACTCTTATTCTCATTCTTACTCCTACTCCCAATCACTCTTACTCTCAATCACTCTTACTCCCAATCACTCTTACTCTCAATCACTCTTACTCTCAATCACTCTTACTCTCAATCACTCTTACTCTCATTCTTACTCTTACTCACTCTTACTCTCAATCACTCTTATTCTCATTCTTTCTCCTACTCCCAATCACTCTTACTCCCAATCACTCTTACTCTCAATCACTCTTACTCCCAATCACTCTTATTCTCAATCACTCTTACTCTCAATCACTTTTACTCTCAATCACTCTTACTCTCAATCACTCTTACTCTCACTAACTCTCAATCACTCTTACTCTCAATCACTTTTACTCTCTGTCACTCTTACTCTCTGTCACTCTTACTCTCTGTCACTCTTACTCTCTGTCACTCTTACTCTCTGTCACTCTTACTCTCTATCACTCTTACTCTGTCATTCTTACTCTGTCACTCTTACTCACTCTCAGTCACCCTTACCCATTCATACTCACTCTCTCACTCTTACTCTCATACTCTTACTCTCAATTACTCTTACTCTCAATCACTCCTACTCCCAATCACTTCTACTCCCAATCACTCCTACTCTCAATCACTCCTACTCTCATTCTTACTCTTACTCCCAATCACTCGTACTCTCAATCACTCTTATTCTCATTCTTACTCTTACTCTCACTCTTACTCCCAATCACTCTTACTCCCAATCACTCTTACTCTCAATCACTCTTACTCTCAATCACTCTTACTCTCAATCACTCATACTCTCAATCACTCTTACTCTCATTCTTACTCGTACTCACTCTTACTCTCAATCACTCTTACTCTCAATCACTCTTACTCTCACTAACTCTCAATCACTCTTACTCTCACTCTAACTCTCAATCACTCTTACTCTCATACTCACCCTTACTCTCAATCACTTTACTCTCACTCTTACTCATTCTGTCACCCTTACTCTCACTCTTACTCACTCTGTCACTCCTACTCACTCTCAGTCACTCTTACTTATACTCACTCTTACTCACACTTACACACTCTCTGTCACTCTCACTCACCTTCAGTCACTCTTACTCACTCTTACCCACTCTCGCTCACTCTTACTCACTCTAGTTAATAAGAACACACCAATATAAGACAACAAAACGTTTTCAGATTCTTTCTCACCACTTTCCAGCAACTTTTATAATTTATATAAATTATCTTAGGGAATAATACATAAATTATATATTTAAACATGATATTAGTGTTTAGTGGAATGCATAAGGAGTCAAATTGTGTTAAAAAGAGCGATTTTTAGAAAATTTGGAAAACTACTTTTTTCTGTTCATATTATAACTAAATGGATTTTAAAGGTTTCACTAAGCCAATATATATCATTCACAATTTATTAATGAATTTTACAAAAAAACACCATAAATTTTATATTTAAACATGTAAAAACTATTTGTTTTACATTTGGAAGAAAATAATTGTAGAAAAACAATTTATAATTAAACCTTTGTGTTTGGATTTTTTGAGTAAAAGTTTCTCAAAGGCTCTCCTGCACCATTCTCAATGCAAATCATTCCCACACCTATGGGAAGAGATAGGCGAACGTTGTGTAGATGATTTGTGTTTGCTGGGTTACCTCTCCCCCGCCTCTTCCCCTTCCTCGTCATCCCCCTTTCTCTTACCCCTTCCCTCCTCTTCCCCTTCCTCCTCATCCCCCCTTCTCTTGCCCCTCCTCTCTTCCCCTTCCTCCTCATCCCCCTTCTCTTACCCCTCCCCCTCCTCTTCCCCTTCCTCCACATCCCCATTCTCTTACCCCTCCCCCCTCCTTACCCACCTTCTCTTACCCCTCCCCCCTCCTTACCCACCTTCTCTTACCCCTCCCCCTCCTCTTCCCCTTCTCTAACCCCTCCTCTCTCTCCCTCTTCCCCTTCCTCCTCATCCCCTTCTCTTACCCCATCCATCTTCCCCTTCATTTCCCCCTACCCTCCTCCCCCTTCCTCTTCCCCTTCTGTAACCCCTCCTCTCTACCCCTCCTCTTCCCCCTTCCTTCTCATCCCCCCTCTCTTACTCCTCCTCCTCTTCCCCCTCCCCCTCTTACCTGTACTATTCCTACCCCTGCTATTCTTCCCCCTCCTCTTCTCCTCCATTATCTAATTCCCCCCTTCCCCCCCCCCCCCCCAGACGTCCTGCTCCTTCCCCCCTCCTCCTTTCCTCTCCCCCTTCTTCCTCCTTCCTCTTAGACCTACTCCTTCCTCCTCTTTTTCATCCTCCTTCCTCCTCTGCCTCGACCTCCTCCTCCTCCTCCTTCTTCCTTGATCTTCTTCTCCTTCCTCCTCGATCTCCTCCTGAACATCATTCTCCTTCCTCCTAGACCTCATCCTTCTACCTGGATTTTTCCTCCTTCCTCCTTGACCTCTTCCTCCTCGACCTCCTCCTTCACCTCTTCCTCCTCGACCTCCTCCTTCTTCCTCCTTCTCGACCTCCTCCTCCGCAACCTTCCTACCTTACCAACTCCTCCTTCCTTTTCGACCTCCTACTCCTCCTTTCTCCTAACTCTTCTCCTCCTTAACCTCCTCTTTAACATCCTCCTCCTTCTTTTTCGCCCTCCTCCTCCTTTCTTTTCGCCCTCCTCCTCCTTCCTCATCGCCCTCCTATTCCTTCCTTCTCGCCATCCTCCTCGCTCTCCTTCTTCTTCGCCCTCTTCCGCCCTCAACGACCGGGCCGCGGGGACGCTAAACCCCGGAAGCACCTCAAGGTAACCTCAAGGTATCCTCATCCTCCTTACCCTCCTCCTCCTTTCTCCTCGACCTCATCCTCTTACCTGGAATTCTTCCTCCTTCCTCCTCCTCCTCCTCCTCCTCCTCCTTCCTCCTCCTCCTCCTCCTCCTTCCTCGTCTCCTTCCTCCTCCTCCTCCTCATCCTTCCTCCTTGCCCTCCTCCTTCCTCCTCCTCCTTCCTCCTCCTCCTTCCTCCTCCTCCTCCTTCCTTGTCTCCTTCCTCCTCCTCCTCCTTCCTCGTCTCCTGCCTCCTCATCCTTCCTCATCTCCTTTCTCCTCCTCATCCTTCCTCCTTGCCCTCCTCCTTCCTCCTCCTCCTTCCTCCTCGCCCTCCTCCTTCTTCCTCCTGCTCTCCTCCTCCTTCCTCCTCGCCCTCCACCTCCTCCTTCCTCCTTCTCCTTCCTCCTCGCCCTCCTCCTCCTCAACGTCCTCTTTAACTTCCTCCTCTGCCTCAAAATCCTCCTCCTCCTTCCTCCTCTGCCTCGACCTTCTCCTCCTCCTTCCTCCTCGACCTCATCCTCTTACCTGGAATTTTCCTCCTCGACCTCTTCCTAAGAGTATGAGTAAAAATGATGAATTAACCTTTATTATAACCCTGTTTCATTTTACTAAATGTAGAAATATACTTTTGTATTTCTACATTTATATAAATAACTGCAATAAAAAACTACATTTATGAAACATTTCAGGATGCCACAAGGTTTCAATATTTTTTTTGGCCAATGTTTCGTGCAATACGTTTTAGAAACTTATTTACATCCACACAAAATTACGCGTCTAAGGGGCTATGGTAACCGAAAATCCGAAGAAAAATGGAATATTTACGAAAAATTACGAAAAATACTACAACGTTCTGGCAACACTGTGGTCCAAACCGTTTAATGATATCTTGAAAAATAACGTAATTAGAGTCAAATTTCCCGCTGCAACTTTCGTGAATCTGGTTCGCGGCGTGAGTGCGCCGCGGGGTATTGTATCTTACGTTGTAGAAGTCTTATTTTTCGTAATAGCGTTGAAAATAACATGTTATGCATAAAATGAATATAAACTCACTCAGTGGCAACAGTATCGTGAGAGAGAGAGAGGGTGGTACGTGGCTCAGGCCCCTCAGTGACTCTGTGTCTCTCTTGGAGAGAGGATATATCACTGACGCGCTCTCACAATATCTCCCAGAACTCATGCTATTATTGCTATTTGTACTGCAATATGACTTACCAAACGAACAAGAGGAAAGCATTGAAAGCTAGATGCATGCGAGCTCTCCATAGAAGGTACGAGCTGGCTCATACTCGCGGTCACGAGTGACCGCGATTAGAGTAACTTGTCGCGCGCGCTACGCAACTCCAACTTTTACAACTAGATCTGATTTCACAGCCTTTATTTATTATTCAATTTACATGAAACCTGCACATTATATGTAGAGTTTACGCCTCTATAAACGCATGTAATTATTCTTATCTACGTAGATTTATTGATTTTACAAATAATGATAAACTTCATTTTGTTGCATACGTTTTTGGGAAACTTTTATAAATCTGTATTATTGCACTAAATACATCTGGGATAATGATGTGACAGGAAAATCTTTATTATATAGTAAGGTCATAGCTGAGTGTCGTATAAATGATTTTGGTTCACAATTGTGGGCTGTGAAATCAATTGAACATGGTTGAAAAATTCTTCTTTTTTTTTTTATTTTTTTTCTCCGTCTCTATTTAGGCTGAGATGCTGAAACTTGGCCTAGGTGCAGCAACTTTCACTTGTATCAGGATAATAAATTATGAATACCCTACAACAATTTCTTATATCATGGTACTATGGCCCCTAATGCGTGAAAACAAACGTTGCCAATACTTTCCAACACTTTCCAGATACATTGTAGCAACCTAAAATTGTTTCATGGGTAGTGCCTCGCAGATATCAAGCCGCCTGCTATCGCTGCATCTATCGATGATTTCCGTGTTTTTTGTTAAGACTTCTCTGGTGATGGTCAGGTTGTGGGAAGAGATTATATGTTCCTTAATGGAGCCCTGTTGCTTATGCATCGTTAATCGCCTGGAAGAGCAGACACAAAGCAGAACGCTTTGAAAGAGGTTCGAGTCACTTCAGGGGTGTGAGTTTTCAGTTGCATATATGCCTGGGGACCATATATATATATATATATATATATATATATATATATATATATATATATATATATATATATATATATGTATATATATATATATATATATATATATATATATATATATATATATATATATATATATATATATATATATATATTAAATATGACCGAAAAAGTAAGATTAATAATTCTAACACGAATTTTCTCAATCTTTCGTACATTACGCTTCACTGTTGGAGGTAAATCAAAAATCAATTCTCCAAAATTCATTTTTATTTCTAGTCTGACGCGACACGGGCGCGTTTCGTAAAACTTATTACATTTTCAAAGACTTTAGTCCACAAATACACAACTGAATAGAACTTACGTATCTCCGATTTTATATCTACATTTGAGTGAGGTGGAAGGGGTGATGTGGCATTAACACAAGACAGAACAAAATGTGGTATTAATAGGGTATTAATTTCATCAACACAAGACAGAACAAGAGTATTAATAGGGTATTAATTAATATATTTTCTCTAGTTTTTTTCTTATGAAATGATAAAGCTACCCATTTTATTATGCATGAGGTCAATTTTTTTTTTATTGGAGTTAAAATTAACGTAGATATATGACCGAACCTAACCAACCCTACCTAACCTAACCTAACCTATCTTTATAGGTTAGGTTAGGTTAGGTAGCCGAAAAAGTTAGGTTAGGTTAGATTAGGTAGGTTAGGTAGTCGAAAAACAATTAATTCATGAAAACTTGGCTTATTAGGCAAATTGGGCCTTGCATAGTAGGCTGAGAAGTGAGTTCTGGCTACTAGGTACGACATATATATATATATATATATATATATATATATATATATATATATATATATATATATATATATATATATATATATATATATGTATATATATATATATATTTATATATATATATATATATATATATATATATATATATATATATATATATATATATATATATATATATATATGTCGTACCTAGTAGCCAGAATGCACTTCTCAGCCTACAATGCAAGGCCCGATTTGCCTAATAAGCCAAGTTTTCCTTAATTAATTTATTTTCACTATTTTTTTTCTTATGAAATGATAAAGCTACCCATTTCATTATGTATAGGGTCAATTTTTATTTATTGGAGTTAAAATTAACGTAGATATATGACCGAATCTAACCAACCCTACCTAACCTAACCTAACCTATCAATATAGGTTAGCTTAGGTTAGGTAGCAGAAAAAGTTAGGTTAGGTAGGTTAGGTCGTCGAAAAACAATTAGTTCATGAAAACTTGGCTTATTAGGTAAATAAGGCCTTGCATAGTAGGCTGAGAAGTGCATTCTGGCTACTAGGTACGACATATATATATATATATATATATATATATATATATATATATATATATATATATATATATATAACTGAAAACTCACACCCCAGAAGTGACTCGAACCCATACTCCCAGAAGCAACGCAACTGGTATGTACAAGACGCCTTAATCCACTTGACCATCACGACCGGACAATAATGAGGTGATAGCCGAGGCTATTTGAACCACCCCACCGCCGGCACTCAGATAGTAATCTTGGGCATAGCATTTTACCAAATCACCTCATTCTTTGGGGCACACGTGAGGAACACAAATGCGAACAAGCCTGAATGGTCCCCAGGACAATATGCAACTGAAAACTCACACCCCAGAAGTGACTCGAACCCATACTCCCAGAAGCAACGCAACTGGTATGTACAAGACGCCTTAATCCACTTGACCATCACGACCGGACAATAATGAGGTGATAGCCGAGGCTATTTGAACCACCCCACCGCCTGCACTCGGATAGTAATCTTGGGCATAGCATTTTACCAAATCACCTCATTCTTTGGGGCACACGTGAGGAACACAAATGCGAACAAGCCTGAATGGTCCCCAGGACAATATGCAACTGAAAACTCACACCCCAGAAGTGACTCGAACCCATACTCCCAGAAGCAACGCAACTGGTATGTACAAGACGCCTTAATCCACTTGACCATCACGACCGGACAATAATGAGGTGATAGCCGAGGCTATTTGAACCACCCCACCGCCGGCACTCGGATAGTAATCTTGGGCATAGCATTTTACCAAATCACCTCATTCTTTGGGGCACACGTGAGGAACACAAATGCGAACAAGCCTGAATGGTCCCCAGGACAATATGCAACTGAAAACTCACACCCCAGAAGTGACTCGAACCCATACTCCCAGAAGCAACGCAACTGGTATGTACAAGACGCCTTAATCCACTTGACCATCACGACCGGACAATAATGAGGTGATAGCCGAGGCTATTTGAACCACCCCACCGCCGGCACTCGGATAGTAATCTTGGGCATAGCATTTTACCAAATCACCTCATTCTTTGGGGCACACGTGAGGAACACAAATGCGAACAAGCCTGAATGGTCCCCAGGACAATATGCAACTGAAAACTCACACCCCAGAAGTGACTCGAACCCATACTCCCAGAAGCAACGCAACTGGTATGTACAAGACGCCTTATTCCACTTGACCATCACGACCGGACAATAATATATATATATATATATATATATAATGTCTTCATTGTTCGTAAAGACCAGATCTAGAGTATTTTCATTTCTCGTTGGCTCCGATATCTCCTGATTGAGTGAAAATTTGTCACAGAATTTAAGTAGTTCTCTAATCTGTGGTTGGTTAGGTCCTGATAGATTTCCTGGTATAATATTATTGTTTGCTAGGCAAGTTGAAGTCACCTAGGAAGATAATATCAGGCATCGGGTTCTCCAAATTATCAAGGCTATTCTCTATTTTGTTTATCTGTTCTGTGAATTCCTCAGCCATTGCATCTGGCAGTTTGTATATTAGAATAATCACTAAATTTATTTTCTCTATTTTTAATCCCAGTACCTCTACCACCTCATTTGTAACGTTAAGGAGCTCCGAGCATACAAGGTCTTCCCTAATATACAGACCCACTCCTCCATGTGACCTAATTTTCCTATCACACCTGTATAGGTTATATCCTTGAATCCAGATCTCACTGTCTAACAATTCCCCTGCATGGGTTTCTGTGAAAGCTCCAAATACTTCATTTGACTCTATGAGGAGGCCATTTATGAACTGTACTTTGTTGTTTGTTCTTGTTTTCAGTCCTTGTATGTTGGCAAAGATGAATGAGGTTACTCTATTAGTGATAGTTTGACTGGGAGACTTTTTCAGCAAGCTCATTATGCGTGGACATATTGAGTTTGTTCTGACCAGTGCTGATTGTTGTAGGGCAGTTGCCTGTCGTAGTTGTAGTTCCCTTTCGGTGTGTAATTGTATCTGTAATTCTGGAATGCAAGTGGATCTGGCATCCAGTTCCATACATTCTCCATGCTCCTCCTTTTGAATTCTCTTTCGGTATGGTATAAAAAATTTATAGAGTTTCCTCCAATTTCATTATCCTGCTTGCCACTCTTTATGTAGCGTTCCGTGCCTTTCACGTGAAAGTGTGGGCAGCTGAGGTCATAGCATTTTCTGTCCTCCAGTGAGGTTTCGCAAATGTCAGGATGGAAAAACCTACAAATTTATCCAAATCGACACTCACCTTTACTAAGCATATTTAAACACTTTTGGGGATGTTGGTAACTGCATTCTAATCCTTTCTTATTACCAGCATATCAATGTCTGCATGTCTGCATCTGCATCTATGTCTGCTATCTATTTTCTATCTCTATATGTCTCTCTCTACGTACCTCTGTCTATATCTTTTTCCCTCTTCCTATCTTCGTGAGCTACGTGATGCTAAAAAATCCCCATCACACAGGATGGATAGTCATACAAAGGCATGTGATAAGTAGTATGCACAGGCAGACTCTGGGTGCATTATGAGGATATCATCACCACAAGAGTGAATAAGGTAGCAGTGATACTAAAAGTCCCCATCTCGCAGGATGGTTAGTCATACAGGGCCATATGTTCAGTAATCGGCACTGGCAAATTTTGGGTGCAATATGAGAATATTTTCAAAAACACCTGAGTGAATAAAGTAATTGCATAGCTCTAGGTACCTCATGCCAACGGGTCTGAAAGGTCTAATAACCGGGAATTCGGTGATGTAGTGTTGGAGATCATGCCACGTGTTCCTGCTCACAGCTCAGGATTGGGAGATCCGTCACCTGTAGCCACCTGCCACAGGTAACAGTAACCCAACCTGATCCCTGCAACCACTGTGTCGCACAGTTAGGTGAACGTTTTGTGCTGACCATATATATAGGTTTCAGATCTGAACAAATCATAGCTTTTCATACTGATGCTTTCAGGACGTTGAGAGCCGGTAATTTATTTCCTGTCAGACCTGAGTCTTTGGATCAATATAGTTTTGACAGCAGAGATGAGGACACCTAGATCAAAGTCAACTTCATCGTTGTTACACGCTAATTTGGCTGCAACGTCTCTGGTCACTCATTATCATGCGATGTAGACTCTACGAAAATTACACCCTAGGTTTAATTTCAGAAAATATAAATCGCAACTGGTGCTTGGGTTACAAGATGATATTTCCTTGAAATTTTACCTTAGGCCTACTTCCACGATACTAGGTCCATCCCGTATCCCAGACCATTCCCCTTGCAAATTTGGTGAAGCTAGCCCCAAGCATCCGGAGTTCATCTTTGGAGGTTTCTTGAAGCCTCAAGCAGTCCTCCTCTATCTTAATCCTTCTCATAATTTTGGCATCGTCAGCAAACATTGAGAGGAATGAGTCTATGTCCTGTGGGAGATCATTCACGTATATCAGCAATAGGATAGGTCCGAGTACAGAGCCCTGTGGTACTCCACTGGTGACTTCACGCATATCTGAGGTCTCACCTATGACTGTAACTCTGTTTCTTATTGCTTAGGTACTCCTTTATCCACTGGAGCGCCCTACCAGTTACTCCTGCCTGATTCTCTAGCTTATGTATCAGCCTTTTATGCTGAACTGTGTCAAAGGCTTTCCGGCAGTCCAAAAAAATGCAGTCCGCCCATCCTT
The DNA here is from genome assembly GCF_040958095.1 of Procambarus clarkii. NCBI lineage: Eukaryota > Metazoa > Arthropoda > Malacostraca > Decapoda > Cambaridae > Procambarus > Procambarus clarkii. The sequence goes on along the minus strand of NC_091185.1, from coordinate 37,180,467 downwards.
CTCTTTCTTGCTTAATCTTTATCGCCTGATTGCAGAATTCAATTAAGCCTGTAAGGCAAGATTTACCCTCCCTAAACCCATGTTGATGGGTTGTCACAAAGTCCCTTCTCTCCAGATGTGTCACTAGATTTTTTCTCACGATCTTCTCCATCACATTGCATGGTATACATGTTAAGGACACTGGCCTGTTGTTCAGTGCCTCTTGTCTGTCACCCTTTTTGTATATTGGGACTACATTAGCCGTCTTTCATATTTCTGGTAGGTCTCCCGTCACCAGTGACCTACTATACACTATGGAGAGTAGCAAGTAAAGTGCTCCTGCACACTCATTCAATACCCATGGTGAGATTCCGTCTGGACCAACAGCCTTTCTCACATCCTGATCCGACAGATGCCTCTTGACGTCATCTATTGTAATTTCAAACCCTTCCATGGCCGCCTGGTTTACTGCCAGCTCTTCTAGCGCAGTGCCCTCTCCTTGTTCTATTGTGAAGACCTACTGGAGCCTCTTGTTATGTTCTTCACACACCTCTTTGTCATTCTCTGTTTACCAGTTCTCACCCGTTCTAGGTTTCATCATCTGTTCCTTCACTGTTGTTTTCATTCTGACGTGACTGTGGAGTAACTTTGGTTCGGTCTTGGCTTTATTAGCTATATAATTTTCATATTTTTTCTTAGCTTCTCTTATCACACTAATGTGTGAGTGTACTCACCTATTTGTGCTTGTGGGGTGTAGCTCTGGCTCTTTGGTCCCGCCTTTCAACTGTAAATCAACTGATATACAGATTCTTGAGCCTAATTTGCTCTATCATATCTGCATTTGAAACTGAGTATGGAGTCAGCCTCCACCATATCACTGCCTAATGCATTCCATTTGTCTACTACTCTGACACTGAAAAAATTCTTTCTAATGTCTCTATGGTTCATTTGGGCACTCAATTTCCACCTGAGTTCCCTAGCGCATGTGCCCCTGGTGTTAAATAGCCTGTATTTATCTACCCTACCAATCTCTTTGAGAATCTTGTATGTGGTGATCATGTTCCCCCAAGCTCTTCTGTCTCCCAGTGATGTGAGGTTTAATTCCCATAGTCTCTCCTCGTAGCTCATATACCTCAGTTCGGGTACTAGTCTGGTGGCAAACCTTTGAATCTTTTCTACATGTTTTCCACAAACACATGTGTGTTTTTATGTGTGTGTTGTCATGTTTGTGTTTCATCTTTGTCATTAATAGCGTCATAATTTTGTTGTCATTGTTTTCGTGTCATAGAGACCTGTCAAGAATTTGGTGGTGGTGGACCTTTAAATCTTGTCTAGGGAAAAAATATGATTTTACTTGACCCTAGTGGAAAATCAAGAAGTAAGGAAAACAGCCTACCTTGAGGTGCTTCCGGGGCTTAGTGTCCCCCCGGCCCGGTCGTCGACCAGGCCTCCTGGTTGCCGGACTGATCAACCAGGCTGTTGGACGCGGCTGATCGCAGCCTGACGTATGAGTCACAGCCTGGTTGATCAGGTATCCTTTGGAGTACAAAGCCTAGTACAAAGACACAAATTTATATGCATAAGTCACACAAAAATACATTCAACAAGGCGATTTCCTCACAACATAAGGTCACTATATATTAGTGACCTCAAGTGGCTGTGGCCACCCCCACGGCTTACCGTTCCAAACCTGGAACCATGTACACAGCCACCACAGCTATCAACTGATGACACATATATTTACACCTCTAGGAAACCTGGACTCTCTTATAAATCATATCCAAAGTCTGCATAACTACTCTGCAATATCTTGCATCCCTGATAACAAGTAATGATGGCTTATCTGACTGTACCGCCGGAGGAAATTCCCCCGATAGCAAGGTCTGGTCGTCAACGTATCCACCTCCCCTCACGCCAAGATGGCGTCCTCCTCTCTTGCGTCTTCGCCCCTTAATTAATATTCTATTCTTTACATTTGCAATCAAACTCTTTATTGACTTTATTTACCATATTCCCCATGCATGCTTTTAGATTGAGTTCATCTTTCCCTCACATAGTTAGGCTATTCCAGTTCACATTATTCCTGACAATCTCCAGCTGAGAAGGTACTACTTTGCTGGGCGGAGTATTACTGGTAACTTCCGGCCTCCCAGATATCAGCTGTAGATTTATTCTAATAAATATTCTCCAGTGTCCACCAACATTTTATAATTGAAACTGACCTCCACAGGAGGTAATGTTCGTAACACCCCTCCTGAGCTATGGAGAAAAAAAATGAGAAATTCATAAATGATTTTCACATTTTTTTTTCATATAAAATTAACACCTCAAACAGATTTCATAGTAATTGTAAAGAAACAGTAAATGATATATAATAAACAATAGATACACAATAATATATACATCTCTGTGCAGTAGTACAACCCTAAGTCACCCCAGGTTTGGCAATCTAGAAAGTTCATCTGCTACTATATATAATTTTCCTGGATTGATGACCAGATTGTATTCTTGCAACAGTAAAGACCACCTTAATAATCTCTGATTGGAATTCTTCATGCTAGCAATAAATATTAAGCGGTTGTGGTCAGTAAACACTTCAACAGTATTGACTTATACATAAGTGTCAAATTTTTTAACAGATAGTAATAATGACAAAGCCTCTTTCTCTACTGTGGAGTAATTCTGTTGACATTTGGTAAACCTTTTAGAATAATAGTGTATTGGATGATTAATACCCTCATCATCCTCTTACATTAGTACATAACTATCACCCCAATCCGAAGCATCTATATATTGTTTGAATTGCTTAGAGTAGTCAGGAGTAGCTAACACTGGACCAGATGACAACATTCCTTTTAATATAGCAAATGCATCCTGACATTCCTGAGACCATCTAAACCTTATATTTTTACATAGCAAGTTTGTCAAAGGAGCTGCAATTGCTGCAATTTTTTCACAGAACTTCCTTTAATAAGCACACATTCCTTGATATCTTTGTACCTCCTTCTTGCTAGTCAACACTGGATACTCTAATATAACATTTATTTTATTTTTGAGTGTTAACACCTTCCCATTTTCCACTTCATATCCTAAGTAAGAAATACTAGCTCTAGCAAAAGTACATTTGTGCAAGTTTACAGTTAAATAAGCATCATTTAAGCATTTTAATAGTTGAGCTAAACCTTTCATATAGTCCTATCAATTACTGTGATAAATTACAATATCATCAGAGTAACCTCTACATTGTTGTATGTTTTTTAACACTAAGTTCATAAGACGCTGGAAAGTTGCTAGGGCAAATGATCAAAAGTCAATGCAGCGAATTCGTACAACCCATCTGCAGTTACAAATGCACTCATCTCTCGTGATCTTGATGTTACAGAAATTGGCCAGTACCCTTTTGACAAATCTACTTTGGTTACAAACTTGGCTTTATCAACACTATCTCTGCAATCTTCTAATCTAGGCACTGGAAAGTTATCATCAACAGTCATTACATTCAGTGTATGGTAGTCAATGACCAACCTGTGAGTTCCGTCCTTCTTTGGAACCAAAATACAAGGACTACTCCAACTGCTGCTGCTAGGTCTCACCAATCCATGTTGAAGCATGTAGTCAACTTCTTTACGTATGAAATTCAACATTGCAGGAGTGACTCTATATGGGTGTGACTTGACTGGTTGGTTGTCTGTCATCTCGATGTCATGGTGAATAATTGTAGCTTGGGTGGGAATATCGCCAAAGATGTCTGCATGAGAAGTCAACAACTGCCTCAAGTCGTGCTTCTGCTCTGATGATAAATGTTCCACCAACTTCTGGACATTAGCCAACCACTCCCCATTGCTAAAATAAGGTACATAAGCATTAGGGACATTATTAAAATCACATTCCCTATTATTCTCATCTACATAGGCTACACTAAGCATCTGGTTGGTATTGGTCGTTGCCTTTCGTGTTAGTGTACGTCTGATACCATACTACTTGTATAGAGGAGGAATTGTATATGTTTATCTCTCAGAATGTTCAGCAAGATGTTTATTGTTTGTGATGTGTGTCTATATATGTATGAACACGTTGTACTGAACGGGGTGAGAATAGCTTGAGCTACCTCATCCCTTTGTGAGTATTTTACCTCAATAAACTTATTTCAATTTCAATTCAATTCTGTGTTAGTTTCATCCTATTCACATGCACTACTCTTTCCTTTCTCTTGAGATCATATGTCTGGATTAAATAATTGGTGGGACTGAGTTTCTTCATCACTGTATAAGGACCTTGGAACCTATACAACAATATTGGTCCCTGTCGTGCCATTAATACCACCACTTTATCACCTGCCTCAAAATGTCGTTGCTTTGTCTTTTTATCATATTGTGCCTTCATTTTTCTTTTAGCTTCTTTAAAATGAATTAAGACAATAGCCTTACAACTTTTGTTGTAAGTTATCAATATAGTTTGCCTGAACACTCTTCGGACTTCCGACTAACTTATCTCTTAAGATGGTTAGTGGATCTCTCACCTCATGGCCAAAGACTAATGAGTTGGGTGAACACCCCAGGGACTCCTGATAAGTATCCCTAAATGCCATGAGCATCAGTGGAAGATCATCATCCCTGACTCTGCAAGTTTCCATGCAACTGGTTCTCAGCATTTGTTTAAGGGTTTGCTGTATTCTTTCCAAAGCACCTTGGCTCTCAGGATGGTAAGTAGTGGATGTCGTATGGAGCATGTAAAACTCCTCACAAAACTGCTGAAACCCTTTGAAAGTGAAATTAGCCGCATTATGTCTGTATTACTTTTGGTAAACCAAAAATAGTACAAAATTTCATTATGTGCCTTACTACCACTTTCGTTGTAGCATTTCTCACAGGGAATGCCTCAGGAAAGCGTGTAATCTGACACATCACGGTGATGATATACATATTACCACTCCTGGTGCTAGACAATGGGCCTACTACATCAACTATTATATGGGGAAAGGGTTCCTCAGCCACCACAATTGGCTGTAAAGGGGCTTTTGGTATTCTCTGGTTTGGTTTGCCAGTTTTTACACATACTGGACATTCATTACAATACTGGATGACATCTTTCTTTAATCCAGGCCAGTTAAAATACTTGCTTATTTTATTAAATGTTTTAGCAATACCCCGATGACCGCCCATTATTGAATCATGGGCTACACTTAGCACCTTTTCTCTATAACCCCTCGGTAGGACTACTTGATTAACTACCTCCCAAGTGTGTGACACAGGTGAGCTCCTAGGTCTCCACTTCTGCATCAACACCTCTTTAGTGTAGTAATAAGTCATAACCTCCGATTCTGCTTCTAGTTCAGTTACTGCCATATTATGCAAGTCAGTCAACGTAGGATCAGTCCTTTCCTGATGAATAAAATTAGATTTTATCTCAAGTCTGAAGAGCCAGATGTGGTAACTGGACTACACTCTCCCCTACCCCTTTTCCTAGGTGGTTTGGTGGAGGTGCTCCCCATCCTGTTCCCATCTGCTTCTTCCAACTTGGCCATAAAAGTGTCACAAAGATCCACTTCACTATTTGATTGGTTAACATCTAATTTTGTCTCCTGACTTACATTATTGGAAGTTAGTGATATTTGAGACTCTGATTTTGACTGGGTCACGGCACATGCTGGGTACATTACCTTGTCCTCAGAGTCTGTCCATGCCCTAATCACCTCTGGCTTAGGTAGCATTATTGGGTGGTCATCTCTTTTAACTCGATTACCAGCAAGATCATTCCCCAAAATTAGATCAATGCCAGCAGCTGGTAATTTAGGACTAACACCTACTAAACTTTTGCCTTTAATAAAATCACCGTCATGATTTACTCCCTTCAAGTGTACAGTCTGGAAATCTCCAGTGATTCCCTGTATAATCATTACCTTTCCCAGTCTCTGTAGGCTGTATATAGTGTAAAACACTCTCTAATCGTAAAGATAGGGATGCCCCTGTATCCCTCAAAATTTTAACATCATGCCACAAACCATTTGTACACTGCAATTTTCCATTTGATATAAACTCTCAAAAATGATTTATAGCAAGTGCTTTTTTCCCCATTTGGTTTTCCTCCCTTCACACACTGTGAGTGCCATAGGCCTCTTTTCTTGGTGGAGAAACCAACAACTCTTAACAACATGACCCTTCCTATGGCAGTAGGAACACTGTTTCAACTCTGGGTGAGGCTTATTACTGGTGAGATCATCTTTGGGTTTCACATTACTCTCTTTACCACCTGGCACCTTTGAAAAAGTGTTTCCTTGACCTGCTGTTGGGTACATGTGGGACCCAAATCTGACTGAGGAGTGTAGTGCTCGACCAGATCTTTGTCTATTTGATTGAATTTTATTTTTAAAAGACACATTTTTCATTTAGTCCCCTAGTTATTAAGTCGTGTCTTAACCTCTGCTCCACTTTACTAAGCTCGTTCTCTAGATTTGCCTCCCCGTCAAAAATACAACGTCCTTTCCTAATCATAAACATACTAACCCAAGCAACCCTCCTAATTAATTGAGTTTAGTGCATTGAATTCTTTTATATTTTCTGTCGTTCCTTTTCTTAATTGGTCCTTTGCTGTACCTTTAATTAAGATTATGTAAAAATATCTATCTATCTAGCACTCGACCATCTTTCTCTCTCTCACAATCCTTCAATTCCATCTTAACCTCTCACTGAAACTTAACTCCACTTTGTGACTCAACTCAGTCTCTACCTCAGTCCTTCTCTAATTCAGAAAGATGAAGCTACGAAGTTTCTCTTTACTCTTAACCTCTTCTCGTGTTATGATCTCTCTACACCACACCGTGCACAAATTCAACACAGAAATGCTTACTACCTCTATCTTCCACTAGCGATTCTTGTCATTATGACCATGAAGAAGTGTGTGTGTATTGATAATTTAGGTTTCACATTAATTACTAATTAATTCTAATACTAATAATTCTAATATTAATTTAATACTAAGTAATTAAAAACATTACTCAGGTCTGATAGGAAAGAAACTACTGACTCTCAATGACTTGAAAGTACTAGTATAAAAGCTATGAATTGTTCTGATCTAAAACTTATATCTATGGGCAGCACATAACGTCCACCAGACTGTGCGACACAGTGGTTGCAAGGATCAGGTTGGGTTACCCAACCTAGGACAGGTTGGGTTACCGTTACCTGTGACAGGTGGCTACAGGTGACGGATCTCCCAATCCTGAGCACTCCAGGTGCAAACTCTGTGAGCAGGAACTGCAGCATGATCTCCCACACTACATCACCGAATGCCCAGTTATTAGACCTTTCAGACCTGTTGGCATGATAGCTGGAACTTTGCAATTACTTTATTCCCTATCGTATTCTTGAAGATATCCTCACAGTATACCTAAAATATTCCAGTGCAGGCTACTAAACATATGGCCCTGTATGACTAACCATCCTGTGAGATGGGGACTTTTATTACCACTGCTACCTTATTCACTCTTGTGTTGATGATATTCTCAAAATGCATCTGGAGTCTGCCAGTGCATACTGCCTATCACATGTCTCTGTATGACTAACCATCTTGTGTGATGGGGATTTTTAGCATCACGTATTTAGCTTTTTTGACACACTGTACTCCACTTCATATAGTCTAGGGTAGCTGTACAAATGCAAATGTACCTAATGTGTTAATAAATAACAAACAAGATAATTTAGGAAAAGAGTTTTCAAGGACATTCTGAAGTCTCTGGTATAATGGCATTCAATTGACTCTGGAGCCACAAGGAAATAAAATAAAATAAAGGCAAGATTAAATTAAAACTAAGCTGATATGCTTGTAATGGTTGAATGAGATATTAATGAGATGATCACAAAAGAAACCTATCTCAAGGAGGATAATATGTATCAAGAAAAGGATGGGAATATTCTAAAAGCGATCTTAGTCCTCTTCTGTGCCTCAGGCTTACATTCCAATGTAACATTAAAGCCCATTAACATCTTAAGAGGCTTCACTAAAACAACTTTATCTCCCAAACCTTGACCACACAGAGCGCGTTAACAATCTCCCTTTGACCATATCTCCAACACTCACAAAATAACCACATATCGATACCCTAACTCCCTTCATCCTCAACATCCCTGCACTATTACAAAACCGATTTCCCCAACCCCATATAGTCCACCACTGGCACTCTTGCTTCACAAACAACAGGAAACCCGATATTCTCTTAACCATTCACCTTTCACCATTCACATTAACAACCCTCAACCCTAAGCGATATATGTTTCCTCAAGCACTCAAACAACGCCGACAATACCGATATATTGTCTAGGCACTAACGCAGGAATGGAGTGCAATCTGGCCACAGAAATCCATGTAGGTTGTAAGAGGAGATAATGTAGGCGACCGAGCCTCTGTGGTCTGAGGGCTGAGACGTGTGGCCAGCTGCGTGTGAATATTGTCTAGATTAATGTGACTGTTACCTAGGACAGGGTTAGTGTGACCTAGGACAGGGTTAGTGTGACCTAGGACAGGGTTAGTGTGACCTAGGACAGGTTAGTGTGACCTAGGACAGGGTTAGTGTGACCTAGGACAGGGTTAGTGTGACCTAGGACAGGTTAGTGTGACCTAGGACAGGGTTAGTGTGACCTACGACAGGGTTAGTGTGACCTAGGACAGGTTAGTGTGACCTACGACAGGGTTAGTCTGACCTACGACAGGGTTAGTGTGACCTACGACAGGGTTAGTCTGACCTAGGACAGGGAGAGTGTGACCTAGTACAGGGTTAGTGTGACCTAGGACAGGGTTAGTCTGACCTAGGACAGGGGTGAGTGTGACCTAGGACAGGGTTAGTGTGACCTAGGACAGGGAGAGTGTGACCTAGGACAGGGGCGAGTGTGACCTAGGACAGGGTTAGTCTGACCTAGGACAGGGGCGAGTGTGACCTAGGACAGGGTTAGTGTGACCTAGGACAGGGTTAGTCTGACCTAGGACAGGGGCGAGTGTGACCTAGGACAGGGTTAGTGTGACCTAGGACAGGGTTAGTGTGACCTAGGACAGGGTTAGTGTGACCTAGGACAGGGTTAGTCTGACCTAGGACAGGGTTAGTCTGACCTAGGACAGGGAGAGTGTGACCTAGGACAGGGGCGAGTGTGACCTAGGACAGGGTTAGTGTGACCTAGGACAGGGTTAGTCTGACCTAGGACAGGGGCGAGTGTGACCTAGGCCAGGGTTAGTGTGACCTAGGACAGGGTTAGTCTGACCTAGAACATGGTTAGTGTGACCTAGGACAGGGAGAGTGTGACCTAGGACAGGGGTGAGTGTGACCTAAGACAGGGTTAGTGTGACCTAGGACAGGGTTAGTGTGACCTAGGACAGGGTGAGTGTGACCTAGGACAGGGTGAGTGTGACCTAGGACAGGGGTGACTGTGACCTAGGACAGGGTTAGTGTGACCTAGGACAGGGTGAGTGTGACCTAGGACAGGGTGACTGTGACCTAGGACAGGGTGAGTGTGACATAGGACAGGGTGACTGTGACCTAGGACAGGGTGAGTAGGATCAAAGACAGGGTGAGTGTGACCTAGGACAGGGTGAGTGTGACCTAAGACAGGGTTAGTGTGACCTAGGACAGGGTTAGTGTGACCTAGGACAGGGTGAGTGTGACCTAGGACAGGGTGACTGTGACCTAGGACAGGGTGCGTGTGACCTAGGACAGGGTGAGTGTGACCTAGGACAGGGTGCGTGTGACCTAGGACAGGGTGAGTGTGACCTAGGACAGGGTGAGTGTGACCTAGGACAGGGTGAGTGTGACCTAGGACAGGGTGAGTGTGACCTAGGACAGGGTGAGTGTGACCTAGGACAGGGTGAGTGTGACCTAGGACAGGGTGAGTAGGATCAAAGACAGGGTGAGTGTGACCTAGGACAGGGGTGAGTGTGACCTAGGACAGGGTTAGTGTGACCTAGGACAGGGTGAATGTGACCTAGGACAGGGTGAGTGTGACCTAGGACAGGGTGAGTGTGACCTAGGACAGGGTGAGTGTGACCTAGGACTGAGTGTGAGAGTTGTAGGGCTAGGTCGGCTACGAGTGTGACAGGGAGTCGTGTTTTAGTATGGTCACAAGCTTGGCATAAATTTAATATTTTAAGAAGAGTGTTAAGTGTTACAATAAGGTGGGAGAAAGTCCAGCTTTAAGCTGAGTATGATATGAGTCTGGGGCCGGAGCTGTTTGTGAGTGTTGTTCTTAGGTCTGCTCCTCTACGGTCTTGAGATATGTCTCAAATTGTCATGTGTGTGTGTGTGTGTTCTCACCTAGTAGTGCTTCTGGGAGGGGGGTGAGGGTTGAGCTTGGACTCTTTGGTCCCGCCTCTCAACTGTCGCAGGTGTGGGACTCGGATGTTGAGTATCATTGAAGCCAAAACACAGGTGTGGGTGTGCGTCCTCTGAGATGCCTTAATGTCTGCTGGGAGGTGCGTGTCAGTGGGGCCTTGTGTAAGGAACACTTTAGTAAATATTTAAGTACATTGGGGTAACGTACAACACTTAACCGTGTTTGCTTAACTTTCGTTTTCCAGCAGACACCTGGATGGTGTTCCAGCAGACACCTGGATGGTGTTCCAGCAGACACCTGGATGGTGTTCCATCAGACACCTGGATGGTGTTCCAGCAGACACCTGGATGGTGTTCCAGCAGACACCTGGATGGTGTTCCAGCAGACACCTGGATGGTGTTCCAGCAGACACCTGGATGGTGTTCCAGCAGACACCTGGATGGTGTTCCAGCACACACCTGCATGGTGTTCCAGCACACACCTGGATGGTGTTCCAGCTCACACCTGGATGGTGTTCCAGCACACACCTGGGTGGTGTTCCAGCACACACCTGGATGGTGTTCCAGCACAAACCTGGGTGGTGTTCCAGCACACACCTGGATGGTGTTCCAGCTCACACCTGGATGGTGTTCCAGCTCACACCTGGATGGTGTTCCAGCTCACACCTGGATGGTGTTCCAGCACACACCTAGGTGGTGTTCCAGCTCACACCTGGATGGTGTTCCAGCACACACCTGGGTGGTGTTCCAGCTCACACCTGGATGGTGTTCCAGCACACACCTGGATAGTGTTCCAGCACACACCTGGATGGTGTTCCAGCTCACACCTGGATGGTGTTCCAGCACACACCTGGTTGGTGTTGCAGCTCACACCTGGATGGTGTTCCAGCTCACACCTGGATGGTGTTCCAGCACACACCTGGGTGGTGTTCCAGCTCACACCTGGATGGTGTTCCAGCACACACCTGGGTGGTGTTCTAGCTCACACCTGGATGGTGTTCCAGCTCACACCTGGATGGTGTTCCAGCTCACACCTGGATGGTGTTCCAGCACACACCTGGGTGGTGTTCCAGCTCACACCTGGGTGGTGTTCCAGCACACACCTGGGTGGTGTTCCAGCTCACACCTGGATGGTGTTCCAGCTCACACCTGGATGGTGTTCCAGCACACACCAGGATGGTGTTCCAGCTCACACCTGGATGGTGTTCCAGCACACACCTGGGTGGTGTTCCAGCACATACCTGGATGATGTTCCAGCACACACCTGGATGGTTTTCCAGCTCACACCTGGAAGGTGTTCCAGCACACACCTGGATGGTGTTCCAGCTCACACCTGGATGATGTTCCAGCTCACACCTGGATGGTGTTCCAGCTCACACCTGGATGGTGTTCCAGCACACACCTGGATGGTGTTCCAGCTCACACATGGATGGTGTTCCAGCTCACACCTGGATGGTGTTCCAGCACACACCTGGATGGTGTTCCAGCACACACCTGGATGGTGTTCCAGCACACACCTGGGTGGTGTTCCAGCACACACCTGGATGATGTTCCAGCACACACCTGGATGGTGTTCCAGCTCACACCTGGATGGTGTTCCAGCACACACCTGGATGGTGTTCCAGCTCACACCTGGATGGTGTTCCAGCACACACCTGGATGGTGTTCCAGCACACACCTGGATGGTGTTCCAGCACGCACCTGGATGGTGTTCCAGCACACACCTGGTTGGTGTTCCAGCACACACCTGGTTGGTGTTCCAGCACACACCTGGATGGTGTTCCAGCACACACCTGGATGGTGTTCCAGCACACACCTGGATGGTGTTCCAGCTCACACCTGGACGGTGTTCCAGCACACACCTGGGTGGTGTTCCAGCACGGACCTGGATGGTGTTCCAGCTCACACCTGGATGGTGTTCCAGCACACACCTGGATGGTGTTCCAGCTCACACCTGGATGGTGTTCCAGCACACACCTGGATGGTGTTCCAGCACGCACCTGGATGGTGTTCCAGCACACACCTGGTTGGTGTTCCAGCACACACCTGGATGGTGTTCCAGCACACACCTGGATGGTGTTCCAGCTCACACCTGGATGGTGTTCCAGCACACACCTGGATGGTGTTCCAGCACACACCTGGGTGGTGTTCCAGCACGGACCTGGATGGTGTTCCAGCTCACACCTGGATGGTGTTCCAGCACACACCTGGATGGTGTTCCAGCTCACACCTGGATGGTGTTCCAGCACACACCTGGATGGTGTTCCAGCACGCACCTAGATGGTGTTCCAGCACACACCTGGTTGGTGTTCCAGCACACACCTGGATGGTGTTCCAGCACACACCTGGATGGTGTTCCAGCACACACCTAGATGGTGTTCCAGCACACACCTGGATGGTGTTCCAGCACACACCTGGTTGGTGTTCCAGCACACACCTGGATGGTGTTCCAGCACACACCTGGATGGTGTTCCAGCTCACACCTGGATGGTGTTCCAGCACACACCTGGATGGTGTTCCAGCACACACCTGGGTGGTGTTCCAGCACGGACCTGGATGGTGTTCCAGCTCACACCTGGATTTTGTTCCAGCACACACCTGGATGGTGTTCCAGCACGGACCTGGATGGTGTTCCAGCTCACACCTGGATGGTGTTCCAGCACACACCTGGGTGGTGTTCCAGCACGGACCTGGATGGTGTTCCAGCTCACACCTGGATGGTGTTCCAGCACACACCTGGATGGTGTTCCAGCACGGACCTGGATGGTGTTCCAGCTCACACCTGGATGGTGTTCCAGCACACACCTGGGTAGTGTTCCAGCACGGACCTGGATGGTGTTCCAGCTCACACCTGGATGGCGTTCCAGCACACACCTGGATGGTGTTCCAGCTCACACCTGGATGGTGTTCCAGCACACACCTGGATGGTGTTCCAGCACACACCTGGGTGGTGTTCCAGCTCACACCTGGATGGTGTTCCAGCACACACCTGGATGGTGTTCCAGCACACACCTGGATGGTGTTCCAGCTCACACCTGGATGGTGTTCCAGCACACACCTGGGTGGTGTTCCAGCACGGACCTGGATGGAGTTACTAAAACTGAATCACTATATTGGACTATAAAGTTTGTATCGATAATATGGACATTTTAATGAGCACGAAGTAGGATCAAGACAAATAAACAATGACCTTAAATAGAATAATAAACTCTTCGGTTGACGAAGTTTAAAAATAAATATCTTCATGTGTTTAGCTAATAAAATATACATATAATATGACAGATTAAGTGTTATGAAACAAAATTATTGTATCTCATCCCTTACAATACTGATCGAATTTTCATATCGTTAAGCATGATAAATATCTTAACCAAACTCATTACTTATTAAACAAGTGTCGCTAAACTACACATGTTTTATAAAGAATTGTTGGCCATTTTTAATTTTCATAGGTTTTAGTTAAAAGAAAAATATTTACCTGAATTTACCTGAATTTACTAGAATTTACAATGAATTTACTATATCAATAAATATTCATATGTATATTGATGTGTCTTGAATTTACTTCATACTACTTGGAAATGGTTGCATTTAGACATCCTGAAATGTGTTAAGATATCACGTGCTGTTGAAGTTATGGCTGGATTAACGAGAGTTTAGGTGTATTTCGCAGTGGTCGAACAGTTTAGACTGTGTAGAATACACCAGTGGAAGTGTGAGGAGCGATGTGCATCTTAGGGATAGTGAGTGTGTTCTCTCGTATCGTACGTGTTTGGGGTGAACAACACCTGTTTGGGGAGAACAACAAGTGTTTGGGGAGAACAACAGGTGTCTAAGGGAGAAGAACAGGTGTTTGGGGAGAAGAACAGGTGTTTTGGGAGAAAAACAGGTGTTTGGGGAGAACAACAGATGACTTCCTACAACCTGTCTTCCTACAACCTGTCCTCCTATAACCTGCCCTTAGAAAACCTGTCTTCCTACAGTCTGTCTTCCTACAACCTGTCTTCCAACATTCTGTCCTCCTACAACCTGTCTTCCAACAACCTGTCCTCCCACAACTTGTTCTCCTACAACCTGCCATTCTACAACCTTTCCCTCTGCAACCTGTTCTCCTGCAACCTGTCCTCCCACAACCTGTCCTCCTTCAACCTGTACTCCTACAACCTGTCCTCCCACAACCTGTCCTCCTTCAACCTGTCCTCCTACAACCTGTCCTCCTACAACTTGTATTCCAACAACCTGTCTTCCCACAACCTGTCCTCCTACAACCTGTCCTTCTGCAACCTGACCTCCTGCAACCTGTCCTCCTTCAACCTGTCCTCCTACAACCTGTCCTCCTTCAACCTGTCCTCCTACAACCTGTCCTCCTGCAACCTGTCCTCCAACAACCTGTCCTCCCACAACCTGTCCTCCTACAACCTGTCCTTCTGCAACCTGACCTCCTGCAACCTGTCCTCCTACAACCTGCCCTTCTACAACCTGTCCTCTTACAACCTGTCCTCCTAGAAAGAACGTCGCTTTTCGATCGTATGCGTTACATACGGTCAACAACTGTCGTACTAGAAAATGGAAGCGGCTCGCGAAAATGACGTGCTGTCCCGTTTTCTATTTTGGGTCCTCTGGTAGGTTAGGACACTTTAAAATGACCGTTTTCTTGACGTTGGGAAACATTAGGAGAACGGGCTGATAGCTCAACTATTCTAATGCTCAAAAAACTGTGTGTAGTTTGTTAAGTTGTGGATGGAGGCAGATTGCTCAACTTCTTCTTCTAGTGCACGCCACTTGTAGCCACTCGAACGGGATACAAGTAAGTTGAAACATTTCTTCGATTCATTTGAATTCCAACATTCATTTACATATTCTAGTTCTACTTCATCTTAATTTAAAGAGACTGTCCTTGTCCACTTTGTCTATTCTTCGCAGTATTTTTTATGTTGTGATCATATCTTCTCTGTTTCTCCTGTCTTCCAGGGTTGTGAGGTCCAGTTCCTACGACCTATCCCCGTAGCTTAACCAACTTAGCTCTGCGACCAATCAGTTCATAAACCTCTGCAGTTTTTCCATTTTTAGTTTTATGCTTCACAAGGCGAGGATTCTAGGCCGGAGCTGCATATTCCAGAATTGGACTAACCAAAGCTGTGTCGATTACCTTGAATGGGTCTTGGTTTAGATTTATAAAAGACGTTAGAATGTTCGCCAGCTTCGCATATGCTGCTGATGTCGCCTTGTCTGTGTGTGTCCCTGGTGTCAGTGTTCGAATTATATCCAGTCCCAAATATTGTTCCTCTCCTGTTTCTTTAGTTGCTTTCGTGCCTTTGTATATATTCTGTAATGGGTATATATATATATATATATATATATATATATATATATATATATATATATATATATATATATATATATATATATATATATATATATATATATATATATATATGTGTGTGCAGTATATAAATATATACTAGCAGTACCTGGCTACGTGTTACTGTTGCTCAACAACGCATGTGCGTTGTTGAGCCACAGCAACCTTTCCTGTCCCCCAGTCCTCCCCACCATTTCCCCCTTATCCGTCTCTTCGGCCTCCCAACCATTCCCCACTCCACTGTCCCCTCGTCCTCCTCACCATTCCCCACTCAACCCTCCACCATCCCCTCTTCCTTCCCACCATGCCCCACTTCCCAGTCCCTTTGTCCTCCCCACCATTCTCCATTCCCCCATCCCCTCGTCCCCACCATACCAAACTCCCCTGTCCCCTTGTCCTTCCCCACCAATACCCCCTCCCTTGTCCCCCCGTCCTCCCCACCATTTCTCATTTCCGTCCCCTCGTCATCCCCAACAATCCCCACTCACTCGTCCAATGCCTTCCCAAATGGTCTGATGTTCCAATCAGATAATTGCGAACATCAAGTGATCTAATGTTCCCATCACTGAAATATAAGAAAAACAGTTAAAAATGAAATGAAAATATGAAAAAATTAAAAAACAAACTATACTCACGAAATGAAGAGAATGCTAAATAACAAAGCTGAATTCCAATGCAGTTCACACAAAATAATTACATCAAAATGAAAATATATCGAAATGTATGAAAATCAAATTTTATTTATGCAATCGGACCCATTGAAATAGAATTTGTGACATATTTAGTATAGTGTGCATGTTGTTATTAAGTGCAACAGATGGCGCTGTTTTTCAAAAACGCATGTTTTTACCTGTCACAGGGGTGGCATCTATATAGTAGGCATATAAAATGACGCTCCTATTCGAATGCAACGTTGTGTCAAAATTTCAAAGCAATCGGTGAAGAACTTTCGGAGATTAACAGTTATGCACAAACGAACATTTCCATTTTTATTTATATAGATTAGGGAATGCATATATATATATATATATATATATATATATATATATATATATATATATATATATATATATATATGTCGTACCTAGTAGCCAGAACGCACTTTTCAGCCTACTATGCAAGGCCCGATTTGCTTAATAAGCCAAGTTTTCATGAATTAATT
>NC_091185.1:37121152-37158652 GCF_040958095.1 Procambarus clarkii | reverse complement strand
TAGTCGACATGAACTTGAAACCGGCCATATACTGCAGGTATGTTGACGACATTTTTACACAGGTACCTGATGTCAGACATCTGCAGAAGCTGAAGGAGGCATTTGACCAGAATTCTGTGTTGCATTTCACTTACGAGATGGAGAAGGATGGGAAGCTGCCCTTTCTAGATGTAACAGTCATGCAGAGGAGCGGAGGTTTCCACACTGCAGTCTACACTAAGGAAACAAACATAGGAATGTGCTTAAATGCCAACACTGACTGCCCAGACAGGTAAAAGAGGAGTGTTGTTAACGCTTATGTCGACCGTGCTCCCAGCCACAGCTCAGAATGGAAGCAAGTCGACGAAGAACTCTGTAGGGTAAGGCAGGTCCTAGTCAACAACGGCTTCTCCAATGGTTTCGTTGAAGACATCATAAGAAGGAAAGTGAAATGCCATGCAACCTCTGAAGAGACAACTAACACAACACCTATACCCCGTATTAGACTAATTTACAGGAACTTCTTTTCCACAGCTCATAAAACGGAGGAAAGGGTCCTGAAAGATATTGTTAATAGAAACGTTATCCCTACAGACAAAAATCAGAAGATACAACTGACGACTTACTATAAAACCAAGAAAACGGCCAGTCTACTCATGAGAAACTCTCCAGACACAAAGTAGAACGCTTTAAAAGAGACCAACGTCGTCTATGCCTTCAAATGCCCTCTTGGGGTCTGTAAGCCTTAAAAAACTCAGTATATAGGCAAGACAACATCTCTTTCCAGGCGTTTAACGATGCATAAGCAACAGGGCTCCATTAAGGAACATATAATCTCTTCCCACAACCAAACCATCACCAGAGAAATTATAGAAAACACCACAGAAATCATCGATAGATACAGCGATAGCAGGTGGCTTGACATATGCGAGGCACTACACATCAAGAAGTCGACACCAGCAATCAACAGCCAATTAATGCAAAACTATATTCTACCCACTTCAAGACTCCGCTCCAATATAGAAGCATCAAGAAATATGGGCCAATAGGCCCTCTGCAATTACTTTCATTCTTACCTTCAAAACCCATTGTTTCGTGTTGTGGCTTGTGTTGAAAGTTTGTTTTCACCTCATCCAAAACTGTTGTAACATATCACCTCACCCAAATGCAGGTATAAAAAATCGAAGATGTTTAAGCTCTATTCAGTTATAGTTGTGTGTGTGTGTAAACTAAAGTCTCTGAAAATGTAAGAAGTTTTACGAAATGCGCTCAAGTGTCGCGTCAGACTAGAAATAAAAATGAATTTTGAAGAATTGATTTTTCAATTACCATCAACAGTGAAAAGAAACATAAGAAAGATTGAGAAAATTCGTGTTAGAATTATTAATCTTATTTTTCGGTCACATTTAATAATATATGTCTACTGGAAAGACTGCTACCAATATATATATCTATATATATATATATATATATATATATATATATATATATATATATATATATGTCGTACCTAGTAGCCAGAACGCACTTCTCAGCCTACTATGCAAGACCCGATTTGCTTAATAAGCCAAGTTTTCCTGAAATATTATATTTTCTCTAACTTTTTTCTTATGAAATGATAAAGCTACCAATTTCATTATGTATGAGGTCAAATTTTTTTTATTGCAGTTAAAATTAACGTAGATATATGACCGAACCTAACCAACCCTACCTAACCTAACCTAACCTATCTTTATAGGTTAGGTTAGGTTAGGTAGCCGAAAAAGTTAGGTTAGGTTAGGTTAGGTTGGTTAGGTAGACGAAAAAACATTAATTCATGAAAACTTCGCTTATTAGGCAAATCGGGCCTTTGCACAGTAGGCTGAGAAGTGCGTTCTGGCTGCTAGGTACGATATATATATATATATATATATATATATATATATATATATATATATATATATATATATATATATATTTATATGTCGTACCTAGCAGCCAGAACGCAATTCTCAGCCTACTATGCAAGGCCCGATTTGCCTAATAAGCCAAGTTTTCTTGAATTAACTGTTTTTCGACTACCTAACCTACCTAACCTAACCTAACCTAACTTTTTCAGCTACCTAACCCAACCAAACCTATAAAGATAGGTTAGGTTAGGTTAGGTAGGGTTGGTTAGGTTCGGTCATATATCTACGTTAATTTTAACTCCAATAAAAAAAATTGACCTCATACATAATGAAATGGGTAGCTTTATCATTTCATAAGAAAAAAAATTGAGAAAATATATTAATTCATGAAAACTTGGCTTATTAGGCAAATCGGGCCTTGCATAGTAGGCCAAAAAGTGCGTTCTGACTACTAGGTACGACATATATATATATATATATATATATATATATATATATATATATATATATATATATATATATATATATATATATATATATACATATATATATATATATATATATATATGTTGTACCTAGTAGCCAGAACGTCGTTCTTGGCTTACTATGCAAGGCCTGATTTGCCTAATATGCCAAGTTTTCCTGAATTAATATATTTTCTCAAATTTTTTTCTTATGAAATGATAAAGCTACCCATTTCATGATGTATGAGGTCAATTTTTTTTATTTGTGTTAAAATTAACGTAGATATATGACCGAACCTAACCAACCCTACCTAACCTAACCTAACCTATCTTTATAGGTTAGGTTAAGTTAGGTAGCCGGAAAAGTTAGGTTAGGTTAGGTTAGGTAGGTTAGGTAGTCGAAAAACAATTAATTCATGAAAACTTGGCTTATTAGGCAAATCGGGCCTAGAATAGTAGGCTGAGAAGTGCATTCTGGCTACTATGTACGACATATATATATATATATATATATATATATATATATATATATATATATGTATATATATATATATATATATATATATATATATATATATATAACTTTTTAACACTCAACCCACCAGGAGACTCGAACCCTGGCCCACAGAGTGGCAGGTACACACTGTATCCACTGCACCATACTTAAAAGCCATAAGAGAGGTAGGAATTCTGGGGTATTTAACCCACAGAATTCCATTCTCTCCCAGGCAATGAGATGATGAAGGACCTCTGGTGTTCTTTAATTGAGCCCTGTTATGTGGGAAAACTCGGTGTAAATGCTCAATGCACAGACTTGCCTATATAACTCGCAAGCTGAAGTTTATAACTTTTTAACACTCAACCCACCAGGAGACTCGAACCCTGGCCCACAGAGTGGCAGGTACACACTGTATCCACTGCACCATACTTCAAAGCCATAAGAGAGGTAGGAATTCTGGGGTATTTAACCCACAGAATTCCATTCTCTCCCAGGCAATGAGATGATGAAGGACCTCTGGTGTTCTTTAATCGAGCCCTGTTATGTGGGAAAACTCGGTGTAAATGCTCAATGCACAGACTTGCCTATATAACTCGCAAGCTGAAGTGTGTAACTTGTATAACTTTATGAAGTTTGAAGTATGGTGCAATGGATACAGTGTGTACCTGCCACTCTGTGGGCCAGGGTTCGAGTCTCCTGGTGGGTTGAGTGTTAAAAAGTTATAAACTTCAGCTTGCGAGTTATATAGGCAAGTCTGTGCATTGAGCATTTACACCGAGTTTTCCCACATAACAGGGCTCGATTAAAGAACACCAGAGGTCCTTCATCATCTCATTGCCTGGGAGAGAATGGAATTCTGTGGGTTAAATACCCCAGAATTCCTACCTCTCTTATGGCTTTGAAGTATGGTGCAGTGGATACAGTGTGTACCTGACACTCTGTGGGCCAGGGTTCGAGTCTCCTGGTGGGTTGAGTGTTAAAAAGTTATAAACTTCAGCTTGCGAGTTATATAGGCAAGTCAGTGCATATATATATATATATATATATATATATATATGTCGTACCTAGTAGCCAGAACGCACTTCTCAGCCTACTATTCTAGGCCCGATTTGCCTAATACGCCAAGTTTTCATGAATTAATTGTTTTTAGACTACCTAACCTAACTTTTTCGGCTACCTAACCTAACCTAACCTATAAAGATAGGTTCGGTTAGGTTAGGTTAGGTAGGGTTGATTAGGTTCGGTCATATATCAACATTAATTTTAACTCCAATAAAAAAAAATTGACCTCATACATAATGAAATGGGAAGTTTTATCATTTCATAAGAAAAAAATTAGAGAAAATATATTAATTCAGGAAAACTTTGCTTATTAGGCAAATCGGGCCTTGCATAGTAGGCCGAGAAGTGCGTTCTGGCTACTAGGTACGAAATATATATATATATATATATATATATATATATATATATATATATATATATGCACAGACTACCCTATTCCAGTAGGTGAAGTATATAACTTTTTAGACACTCATCCCACCAGGGGACTCGAACACTGGCCAACAAGGTGGCAGTTGCATGCTGTA
Organism: Procambarus clarkii; assembly: GCF_040958095.1. Taxonomy (NCBI): domain Eukaryota; kingdom Metazoa; phylum Arthropoda; class Malacostraca; order Decapoda; family Cambaridae; genus Procambarus; species Procambarus clarkii. Next base: position 37,154,235 of record NC_091185.1, on the reverse strand, counting down.
TCCACTACACTATACTTCAAAGCCATAAAGAGATGTAGCAATTCTGGGGTATTTAACCAACCAGAACTCCATTCCTCTTCCAGGCGATGAGATAGTGTGGGACCCCGGATGCTCTTTCATAGAGCCCTGTTATATGGGAAAACTCAGTGCCAAATGCTTAACCCTTAAACTGCGCAACGCGCCTGCAGGCTCGCGTCTGGTTTGTGCAACGCGCCTCCAGGTATTTTGATTTTTCACGTTCCATTCAAAACTGGCGCGCGGTGACGCGGGTATGGTATGGGTGGGTGGGGGCCCCAGTGATCGTCCGCCATCTTAAAAAAAATCCCAGCATGCCCTGCGGCCGTGGGGAGCCTCAGTTTCACGGCAGCAACCATGTCTGACGCATCCTCTATGAGCTCCCGCTCCACGGTGACCCGCGGTCATGGAAAACGACTCTCTGAGGAGGAAATACGCGATATTTTGTATGATGACGGTGCTCTGGATGATGACCTGGACTATGATCCAGATAAAGACCTAACTCAGAGATCTGATTCGAGTGAGGAAGAGACAGAATTGGAAGATGTGGCGAGTGTGTGGGGTACTCGTGCCTCGCCCGGCCTGCCTCGCCGCCCTGGGTCAACACCGTTATCATCACCACCATCATGTATGTCCCCAGACGCTAGTAGTTTATTCAGTGATAGTACATGTGACGAATCATTCTCGGGCTTCAGTGACATTGGCTCCGATACGAGTAGTGTGGACGACCCGAGTACGAGCAGTGGTGGTGTTACCAGGCGGGGTTTTGCTACCTCAGCAACACGCCGCGGCAGGCGGCAGCGTGCCTCACAGCATGTGGACAACGACAGTGGCCCCTCAACATCATTTATTCGTGGTAGGTGTACAGTACGTAAATCTGCCTCAGCGCCTAGCATACCCTCACGCAGCTCCAGCAGAAGCAGCGGACGACATAGCCGTAGTTTTGGTGCTCGTGGTGGTGTTGGCCGTGGTGTTGGCGCCAACACCATACCCCCTGGTGTACTTGTGTGGGAGGATTGCACCACATTTGCCCCTCAAATACCAACATTTGATGATAGCGATTTTGGTGTTACACCATTATTCCCATATACTGGTGATGATATGGCAGACATGGAATATTTTCAGGCATATTTTGACAATGTATTCATGACGCATCTTGTGACTGAGACAAACAGGTTCGCTCACAGCCTCATAGACGAAGGCATTTTACCTGCCTCACGGCTTACACGATGGAAGGACACGACAATCGACGAAATGTACGTGTTTCTGGCACTCACCATGATGATGAAGCACTCTGAGAAAGCTGTCATCCAGGAATATTGGAGCAAAGACAGCCTTGTTCCAACGCCTGTGTTCAACCGGTACATGTCGCGTGATAGGTATCTCTTGATTCTCAGGTGCCTGCATTTCGAGAATAATGCAAATGAGGACAGACACGACAGACTGTGGAAAGTACGGAAGATGTTCAGTGACATGAGAGGGAAGTTCAGGGATTATTTTGTACCTGGACAGAATGTGGTTATTGACGAGTCGCTTGTACTGTTCAAGGGTCGACTGGCATTCAAGCAGTACATTCCATCAAAGCGGCACCGATTTGGACTGAAGTTTTTTGTGCTATGCGACTGTGAGACTGGTATTGTCTTGGACATGATATTATATTCTGGTACAGACGTCGACATACCGGCTCAAGATGAACACGGGTTCTCTGGCAGTGTTGTAAAAACCCTGATGGAACCGTTGCTGAACAAGGGGCATGTACTGTACACCGACAACTATTACACCAGCCCCTTATTGACCAGATACCTCCTTGCCCACAACACCGGCGTATGTGGCACTGCGAAGACCCATAGGAAGGAAATGCCAGTGTTCGGTATAGCTATAGCCGTGGGTGAGTGCCAGCTGTGCAAGTGTGACAATACGCTGTCAGTGCGGTGGAAGGACAGACGCGAGGTGAATATGCTGAGTACGATTCACACCAGTGCCATGTTGGACAGTGGGAAAGTCCACTTTCAGACACGCAACACCGTGTATAAGCCAGACTGTGTCATAGACTATAACGTGAACATGCGCCTCGTCGATAAGTGTGACATGATGCTTGGTGGAGTGGAGTGCGTGCGCAAGTCTGTGAAGTGGACTAAAAAGTTCTTCTTCCACCTGATGGATGTTGCAGTGCTCAACTGCTTCAATATGTACTTAGTAAAATCTGGCAGGAGACCTTCTATACGTATATTCAGTGCTGGTGTTGTGTCACAGCTGCTAGTAAAGTATGGCAAGGAGGGTTCTGTTGTACCGCGCAGAGTGCAAGCAACAATGCCACATGCAGCTCCAGACAGATTGAGGGGTAATGAGAACTTCGGAGTACATATGCTCGAGTATATGCCAGGCACAGCATCACAGGAGAAGGGTAAACGTGCCTGTATAGTATGCAGGAACACTACCCGCAGAGAACAGAAATGAAGATGTATCAGCACCTGGTGCGTGGAGTGCAAGGTGCCACTCTGCCCCGTTGGCTGTTTCGCAGCATATCACACACTCGCGGAGTACTGAGTGTGTTTATGGTGTGTGTATATAGTGTGTGATACTGTACAGTGTGTATATAAAGTGTAAATATAAATTTATTTGGCATGATACATTGGAAATTGTGCAGGATAAGTGAACTTGTTTGTGATGCACGTAACACAGTGTCTACGGACAGTACAGATGTTGTACTGCGATATTATAGTGTACCTGTTCATTATACATTGAATTGGCACATAAAAACAATGAAAATGTATTGGGAAATGTGCGCAATAAATGAACAAAAATATATTCGCGGCAACTCGCGCGCCCCGCCCCGAGCGCCCCACCACCTCTGAGAGCTTACACCACGGGCGCACGGGGAATGATGACGTCACGCCCCAACTTCCGGACCCCATAGCACCCAAAGTAAGTACAATTTCGATTTTTTTTTTACATACCCATACTCAGGGAAGGGTTGGTGACACTTTAAAGAGAAAAAAGAATTTTTTCCAGAGAATTTATTTCATGCGCACTGCGGGGGTGTCACATTTGGAGGCAACGCAGTTAGGTGGTTAATGCACAGACTACCCTATTCCAGTAGCTGAAGTTTATAACTTTTTAGACACTCATCCCACCAGGGGACTCGAACACTGACCAACAAGGTGGCAGTTGCATGCTGTATCCACTACACCATACTTCAAAGCCATAAAGAGAGGTAGGAATTCTGGGGTATTTAACCAACCAGAACTACAATCCTCTCCCAGGCGATGAGATAGTGTGGGACCCCGGATGCTCTTTCATCGAGCCCTGTTATATGGGAAAACTCAGTGCCAAATGCTTAATGCACAGACTACCCTATTCCAGTAGCTGAAGTTTATAACTTTTTAGACACTCATCCCACCAGGGGACTCGAACACTGGCCAACAAGGTGGCAGTTGCATGCTGTATCCACTACACCATACTTTAAAACCATAAAGAGGTAGGAATTCTGGGGTATTTAACCAACCAGAACTACAATCCTCTCCCAGGCGATGAGATAGTGTGGGACCCCGGATGCTCTTTCATCGAGCCCTGTTATATGGGAAAACTCAGTGTCAAATGCTTAATGCACAGACTACCCTATTCCAGTAGCTGAAGTATATAACTTTTTAGACACTCATCCCACCAGGGGACTCGAACACTGGCCAACAAGGTGGCAGTTGCATGCTGTATCCACTACACCATACTTTAAAACCATAAAGAGGTAGGAATTCTGGGGTATTTAACCAACCAGAACTCCAATCCTCTCCCAGGCGATGAGATAGTGTGGGTCCCCGGATGCTCTTTCATCGAGCCCTGTTATATGGGAAAACTCAGTGCCAAATGCTTAATGCACAGACTACCCTATTCCAGTAGCTGAAGTTTATAACTTTTTAGACACTCATCCCACCAGGGGACTCGAACACTGGCCAACTTAGGTGGCAGTTGCATGCTGTATCCACTACACCATACTTCAAAGCCATAAAGAGAGGTAGGAATTCTGGGGTATTTAACCAACCAGAACTCCAATCCTCTCCCAGGCGATGAGATAGTGTGGGACCCGGATGCTCTTTCATCGAGCCCTGTTATATGGGAAAACTCAGTGCCAAATGCTTAATGCACAGACTACCCTATTCCAGTAGCTGAAGTTTATAACTTTTTAGACACTCATCCCACCAGGGGACTCGAACACTGGCCAACAAGGTGGCAGTTGCATGCTGTATCCACTACACCATACTTCAAAGCCATGAAGAGAGGTAGGAATTCTGGGGTATTTAACCAACCAGAACTCCAATCCTCTCCCAGGCGATGAGATAGTGTGGGACCCCGGATGCTCTTTCATCGAGCCCTGTTATATGGGAAAACTCAGTGCCAAATGCTTAATGCACAGACTACCCTATTCCAGTAGCTGAAGTTTATAACTTTTTAGACACTCATCCCACCAGGGGACTCGAACACTGGCCAACAAGGTGGCAGTTGCATGCTGTATCCACTACACCACTACTTCAAAGCCATAAAGAGAGGTAGGAATTCTGGGGTATTTAACCAACCAGAACACCAATCCTCTCCCAGGTGATCAGATAGTGTGGGACCCCGAATGCTCTTTCATCGAGCCCTGTTATATGGGAAAACTCAGTGCCAAATGCTTAATGCACAGACTACCCTATTCCAGTAGCTGAAGTACATAACTTTTTAGACACTCATCCCACCAGGGGACTCGAACACTGGCCAACAAGGTGGCAGTTGCATGCTGTATCCACTACACCATACTTTAAAACCATAAAGAGGTAGGAATTCTGGGGTATTTAACCAACCAGAACTCCAATCCTCTCCCAGGCGATGAGATAGTGTGGGTCCCCGGATGCTCTTTCATCGAGCCCTGTTATATGGGAAAACTCAGTGCCAAATGCTTAATGCACAGACTACCCTATTCCAGTAGCTGAAGTTTATAACTTTTTAGACACTCATCCCACCAGGGGACTCGAACACTGGCCAATTTAGGTGGCAGTTGCATGCTGTATCCACTACACCATACTTCAAAGCCATAAAGAGAGGTAGGAATTCTGGGGTATTTAACCAACCAGAACTCCAATCCTCTCCCAGGCGATGAGATAGTGTGGGACCCGGATGCTCTTTCATCGAGCCCTGTTATATGGGAAAACTCAGTGCCAAATGCTTAATGCACAGACTACCCTATTCCAGTAGCTGAAGTTTATAACTTTTTAGACACTCATCCCACCAGGGGACTCGAACACTGGCCAACAAGGTGGCAGTTGCATGCTGTATCCACTACACCATACTTCAAAGCCATGAAGAGAGGTAGGAATTCTGGGGTATTTAACCAACCAGAACTCCAATCCTCTCCCAGGCGATGAGATAGTGTGGGACCCCGGATGCTCTTTCATCGAGCCCTGTTATATGGGAAAACTCAGTGCCAAATGCTTAATGCACAGACTACCCTATTCCAGTAGCTGAAGTTTATAACTTTTTAGACACTCATCCCACCAGGGGACTCGAACACTGGCCAACAAGGTGGCAGTTGCATGCTGTATCCACTACACCATACTTTAAAACCATAAAGAGAGGTAGGAATTCTGGGGTATTTAACCAACCAGAACTCCAATCCTCTCCCAGGCGATGAGATAATGTGGGTCCCCGGATGCTCTGGCATCGAGCCCTGTTATATGGGAAAACTCAGTGCCAAATGCTTAATGCACAGACTACCCTATTCCAGTAGCTGAAGTTTATAACTTTTTAGACACTCATCCCACCAGGGGACTCGAACACTGGCCAACAAGGTGGCAGTTGCATGCTGTATCCACTACACCATACTTCAAAGCCATAAAGAGAGGTAGGAATTCTGGGGTATTTAACCAACCAGAACTCCAATCCTCTCCCAGGTGATGAGATAGTGTGGGACCCCGAATGCTCTTTCATCGAGCCCTGTTATATGGGAAAACTCAGTGCCAAATGCTTAATGCACAGGCTACCCTATTCCAGTAGCTGAAGTTTATAATTTTTTAGACACTCATCCCACCAGGGGACTCGAACACTGGCCAACAAGGTGGCAGTTGCATGCTGTATCCACTACACCATACTTCAAAGCCATAAAGAGAGGTAGGAATTCTGGGGTATTTAACCAACCAGAACTCCAATCCTCTCCCAGGCGATGAGATAGTGTGGGACCCCGGATGCTCTTTCATCGAGCCCTGTTATATGGGAAAACTCAGTGCCAAATGCTTAATGCACAGACTACCCTATTCCAGTAGCTGAAGTTTATAACTTTTTAGACACTCATCCCACCAGGGGACTCGAACACTGGCCAACAAGGTGGCAGTTGCATGCTGTATCCACTACACCATACTTCAAAGCCATAAAGAGAGGTAGGAATTCTGGGGTATTTAACCAACCAGAACTCCAATCCTCTCCCAGGCTGATGAGATAGTGTGGGACCCCGGATGCTCTTTCATCGAGCCCTGTTATATGGGAAAACTCAGTGCCAAATGCTTAATGCACAGACTACCCTATTCCAGTAGCTGAAGTTTATAACTTTTTTAGACACTCATCCCACCAGGGGACTCGAACACTGGCCAACAAGGTGGCAGTTGCATGCTGTATCCACTACACCATACTTCAAAGCCATAAAGAGAGGTAGGAATTCTGGGGTATTTAACCAACCAGAACTCCAATCCTCTCCCAGGCGATGAGATAGTGTGGGACCCCGGATGCTCTTTCATCGAGCCCTGTTATATGGGAAAACTCAGTGCCAAATGCTTAATGCACAGACTACCCTATTCCAGTAGCTGAAGTTTATAACTTTTTAGACACTCATCCCACCAGGGGACTCGAACACTGGCCAACAAGGTGGCAGTTGCATGCTGTATCCACTACACCATACTTCAAAGCCATAAAGAGAGGTAGGAATTCTGGGGTATTTAACCAACCAGAACTCCAATCCTCTCCCAGGCGATGAGATAGTGTGGGACCCCGGATGCTCTTTCATCGAGCCCTGTTATATGGGAAAACTCAGTGCCAAATGCTTAATGCACAGACTACCCTATTCCAGTAGCTGAAGTTTATAACTTTTTAGACACACATCCCACCAGGGGACTCGAACACTGGCCAACAAGGTGGCAGTTGCATGCTGTATCCACTACACCATACTTCAAAGCCATAAAGAGAGGTAGGAATTCTGGGGTATTTAACCAACCAGAACTCCAATCCTCTCCCAGGTGATGAGATAGTTTGAGACCCCGGATGCTCTTTCATCGAGCCCTGTTATATGGGAAAACTCAGTGCCAAATGCTTAACTGCACAGACTACCCTATTCCAGTAGCTGGAAGTTTATAACTTTTTAGACACTCATCCCACCAGGGGACTCGAACACTGGCCAACAAGGTGGCAGTTGCATGCTGTATCCACTACACCATACTTCAAAGCCATAAAGAGAGGTAGGAATTCTGGGGTATTTAACCAACCAGAACTCCAATCCTCTCCCAGGCGATGAGATAGTGTGGGACCCGGATGCTCTTTCATCGAGCCCTGTTATATGGGAAAACTCAGTGCCAAATGCTTAATGCACAGACTACCCTATTCCAGTAGCTGAAGTTTATAACTTTTTAGACACTCATCCCACCAGGGGACTCGAACACTGGCCAACAAGGTGGCAGTTGCATGCTGTATCCACTACACTATACTTCAAAGCCATAAAGAGAGGTAGGAATTCTGGGGTATTTAACCAACCAGAACTACAATCCACTCCCAGGCGATGAGATAGTGTGGGACCCCGGATGCTCTTTCATCGAGCCCTGTTATATGGGAAAACTCAGTGCCAAATGCTTAATGCACAGACTAACCTATTCCAGTAGCTGAAGTTTATAACTTTTTAGACACTCATCCCACCAGGGGACTCGAACACTGGCCAACAAGGTGGCAGTTGCATGCTGTATCCACTACACCATACTTCAAAGCCATAAATATAGGTAGGAATTCTGGGGTATTTACCCAAACAGAACTCCAATCCTCTCCCAGGCGATGAGATAGTGATGGACCCCCGATGCTCTTTCATCGAGCCCTGTTATATGGGAAAAATCAGTGCCAAATGCTTAATGCACAGACTACCCTATTCCAGTAGCTGAAGTTTATAACTTTTTAGACACTCATCCCACCAGGGGACTCGAACACTGGCCATCAAGGTGGTAGTTGCATGCTGTATCCACTACACCATACTTCAAAGCCATAAAGAGAGGTAGGAATTCTGGGGTATTTAACCAACCAGAACTCCAATCCTCTCCCAGGTGATGAGATAGTTTGAGACCCCGGATGCTCTTTCATCGAACCCTGTTATATGGGAAAACTCAGTGCCAAATGCTTAACGCACAGACTACCCTATTCCAGTAGCTGGAGTTTATAACTTTTTAGACACTCATCCCACCAGGGGACTCGAACACTGGCCAACAAGGTGGCAGTTGCATGCTGTATCCACTACACCATACTTGAAAGCCATAAAGAGAGGTAGGAATTCTGGGGTATTTAACCAACCAGAACTCCAATCCTCTCCCAGGCGATGAGATAGTGTGGGACCCGGATGCTCTTTCATCGAGCCCTGTTATATGGGAAAACTCAGTGCCAAATGCTTAATGCACAGATTACCCTATTCCAGTAGCTGAAGTTTATAACTTTTTAGACACTCATCCCACCAGGGGACTCGAACACTGGCCAACAAGGTGGCAGTTGCATGCTGTATCCACTACACTATACTTCAAAGCCATAAAGAGAGGTAGGAATTCTGGGGTATTTAACCAACCAGAACTACAATCCACTCCCAGGCGATGAGATAGTGTGGGACCCCGGATGCTCTTTCATCGAGCCCTGTTATATGGGAAAACTCAGTGCCAAATGCTTAATGCACAGACTAACCTATTCCAGTAGCTGAAGTTTATAACTTTTTAGACACTCATCCCACCAGGGGACTCGAACACTGGCCAACAAGGTGGCAGTTGCATGCTGTATCCACTACACCATACTTCAAAGCCATAAATATAGGTAGGAATTCTGGGGTATTTACCCAAACAGAACTCCAATCCTCTCCCAGGCGATGAGATAGTGATGGACCCCCGATGCTCTTTCATCGAGCCCTGTTATATGGGAAAAATCAGTGCCAAATGCTTAATGCACAGACTACCCTATTCCAGTAGCTGAAGTTTATAACTTTTTAGACACTCATCCCACCAGGGGACTCGAACACTGGCCATCAAGGTGGTAGTTGCATGCTGTATCCACTACACCATACTTCAAAGCCATAAAGAGAGGTAGGAATTCTGGGGTATTTAACCAACCAGAACTCCAATCCTCTCCTAGGCGATGAGATAGTGTGGGACCCCGGATGCTCTTTCATCGAGCCCTGTTATATGGGAAAACTCAGTGCCAAATGCTTAATGCACAGACTACCCTATTCCAGTAGCTGAAGTTTATAATTTTTTAGACACTCATCCCACCATGGGACTCGAACACTGGCCAACAAGGTGGCAGTTGCATGCTGTATCCACTACACCATACTTCAAAGCCATAAAGAGAGGTAGGAATTCTGGGGTATTTAACCAACCAGAACTCCAATCCTCTCCCAGGTGATGAGATAGTGTGGGACCCCGGATGCTCTTTCATCGAGCCCTGTTATATGGGAAAACTCAGTGCCAAATGCTTAATGCACAGACTACCCTATTCCAGTAGCTGAAGTTTATAATTTTTTAGACACTCATCCCACCAGGGGACTCGAACACTGGCCAACAAGGTGGCAGTTGCATGCTGTATCCACTACACCATACTTCAAAGCCATAAAGAGAGGTAGGAATTCTGGGGTATATAACCAACCAGAACTCCAATCCACTCCCAGGCGATGAGATAGTGTGGGACCCCGGATGCTCTTTCATCGAGCCCTGTTATATGGGAAAACTCAGTGCCAAATGCTTAATGCACAGACTACCCTATTCCAGTAGCTGAAGTTTATAACTTTTTAGACACTCATCCCACCAGGGGACTCGAACACTGGCCAACAAGGTGGCAGTTGCATGCTGTATCCACTACACCATACTTCAAAGCCATAAAGAGAGGTAGGAATTCTGGGGTATTTAACCAACCAGTACTCCAATCCTCTCCCAGGCGATGAGATAGTGTGGGACCCCGGATGCTCTTTCATCGAGCCCTGTTATATGGGAAAACTCAGTGCCAAATGCTTAATGCACAGACTACCCTATTCCAATAGCTGAAGTTTATAACTTTTTAGACACTCATCCCACCAGGGGACTCGAACACTGGCCAACAAGGTGGCAGTTGCATGCTGTATCCACTACACCATACTTCAAAGCCATAAATATAGGTAGGAATTCTGGGGTATTTACCCAACCAGAACTCCAATCCTCTCCCAGGCGATGAGATAGTGATGGACCCCAGATGCTCTTTCATCGAGCCCTGTTATATGGGAAAAATCAGTGCCAAATGCTTAATGCACAGACTACCCTATTCCAGTAGCTGAAGTTTATAACTTTTTAGACACTCATCCCACCAGGGGACTCGAACACTGGCCAACAAGGTGGCAGTTGCATGCTGTATCCACTACACCATACTTCAAAGCCATAAAGAGAGGTAGGAATTCTGGGGTACTTAACCAACCAGAACTCCAATCCTCTCCCAGGTGATGAGATAGTTTGAGACCCCGGATGCTCTTTCATCGAGCCCTGTTATATGGGAAAACTCAGTGCCAAATGCTTAACGCACAGACTACCCTATTCCAGTAGCTGGAGTTTATAACTTTTTAGACACTCATCCCACCAGGGGACTCGAACACTGGCCAACAAGGTGGCAGTTGCATGCTGTATCCACTACACCATACTTGAAAGCCATAAAGAGAGGTAGGAATTCTGGGGTATTTAACCAACCAGAACTCCAATCCTCTCCCAGGCGATGAGATAGTGTGGGACCCCGGATGCTCTTTCATCGAGCCCTGTTATATGGGAAAACTCAGTGCCAAATGCTTAATGCACAGACTACCCTATTCCATTAGCTGAAGTTTATAACTTTTTAGACACTCATCCCACCAGGGGACTCGAACACTGGCCAACAAGGTGGCAGTTGCATGCTGTATCCACTACACCATACTTCAAAGCTATAAAGAGAGGTAGGAATTCTGGGGTATTTAACCAACCAGTACTCCAATCCTCTCCCAGGCGATGAGATAGTGTGGGACCCTGGATGCTCTTTCATCGAGCCCTGTTATATGGGAAAACTCAGTGCCAAATGCTTAATGCACAGACTACCCTATTCCAGTAGCTGAAGTTTATAACTTTTTAGACACTCATCCCACCAGGGGACTCGAACACTGGCCAACTAGGTGGCAGTTGCATGCTGTCCCCACTACACCATACTTCAAAGCCATAAAGAGAGGTAGGAATTCTGGGGTATTTAACCAACCAGAACTACAATCCACTCCCAGGCGATGAGATAGTGTGGGACCCCGGATGCTCTTTCATCGAGCCCTGTTATATGGGAAAACTCAGTGCCAAATGCTTAATGCACAGACTAACCTATTCCAGTAGCTGAAGTTTATAACTTTTTAGACACTCATCCCACCAGGGGACTCGAACACTGGCCAACTAGGTGGCAGTTGCATGCTGTCCCCACTACACCATACTTCAAAGCCATAAAGAGAGGTAGGAATTCTGGGGTATTTAACCAACCAGAACTACAATCCACTCCCAGGCGATGAGATAGTGTGGGACCCCGGATGCTCTTTCATCGAGCCCTGTTATATGGGAAAACTCAGTGCCAAATGCTTAATGCACAGACTACCCTATTCCAGTAGCTGAAGTTTATAACTTTTTAGACACTCATCCCACCAGGGGACTCGAACACTGGCCATCAAGGTGGTAGTTGCATGCTGTATCCACTACACCATACTTCAAAGCCATAAAGAGAGGTAGGAATTCTGGGGTATTTAACCAACCAGAACTCCAATCCTCTCCCAGGTGATGAGATAGTGTGGGACCCCGGATGCTCTTTCATCGAGCCCTGTTATATGGGAAAACTCAGTGCCAAATGCTTAATGCACAGACTACCCTTTTCCAGTAGCTGAAGTTTATAATTTTTTAGACACTCATCCCACCAGGGGACTCGAACACTGGCCAACAAGGTGGCAGTTGCATGCTGTATCCACTACACCATACTTCAAAGCCATAAAGAGAGGTAGGAATTCTGGGGTATTTAACCAACCAGAACTCCAATCCTCTCCCAGGTGATGAGATAGTGTGGGACCCCGGATGCTCTTTCATCGAGCCCTGTTATATGGGAAAACTCAGTGCCAAATGCTTAATGCACAGACTACCCTATTCCAGTAGCTGAAGTTTATAACGTTTTAGACACTCATCCCACCAGGGGACTCGAACACTGGCCAACAAGGTGGCAGTTGCATGCTGTGTCCACTACACCATACTTCAAAGTCATAAAGAGAGGTAGGAATTCTGGGGTATTTAACCAACCAGTACTCCAATCCTCTCCCAGGCGATGAGATAGTGTGGGACCCTGGATGCTCTTTCATCGAGCCCTGTTATATGGGAAAACTCAGTGCCAAATGTTTAATGCACAGACTACCCTATTCCAGTAGCTGAAGTTTATAACTTTTTAGACACTCATCCCACCAGGGGACTCGAACACTGGCCAACAAGGTGGCAGTTGCATGCTGTCCCCACTACACCATACTTCAAAGACATAAAGAGAGGTAGGAATTCTGGGGTATTTAACCAACCAGAACTCCAATCCTCTCCCAGGTGATGAGATAGTGTGGGACCCCGAATGCTCTTTCATCGAGCCCTGTTATATGGGAAAACTCAGTGCCAAATGCTTAATGCACAGACTACCCTATTCCAGTAGCTGAAGTTTATAACTTTTTAGACACTCATCCCACCAGGGGACTCGAAAACTGGCCATCAAGGTGGCAGTTGCATGCTGTATCCACTACACCATTCTTCAAAGCCATAAAGAGAGGTAGGAATTCTGGGGTATTTAACCAACCAGAACTCCAATCCTCTCCCAGGCGATGAGATAGTGTGGGACCCCGGATGCTCTTTCATCGAGCCCTGTTATATGAGAAAACTCAGTGCCAAATGCTTAATGCACAGACTACCCTATTCCAGTAGCTGAAGTTTATAACTTTTTAGACACTCATCCCACCAGGGGACTCGAACACTGGCCAACAAGGTGGCAGTTGCATGCTGTATCCACTACACCATACTTCAAAGCCATAAAGAGAGGTAGGAATTCTGGGGTATTTAACCAACCAGTACTCCAATCCTCTCCCAGGCGATGAGATAGTGTGGGACCCCGGATGCTCTTTCATCGAGCCCTGTTATATGGGAAAACTCAGTGCCAAATGCTTAATGCACAGACTACCCTATTCCAGTAGCTGAAGTTTATAACTTTTTAGACACTCATCCCACCAGGGGACTCGAAAACTGGCCAACAAGGTGGCAGTTGCATGCTGTATCCACTACACCATACTTCAAAGCCATAAATATAGGTAGGAATTCTGGGGTATTTACCCAACCAGAACTCCAATCCTCTCCCAGGCGATGAGATAGTGATGGACCCCGGATGCTCTTTCTTCGAGCCCTGTTATATGGGAAAAATCAGTGCCAAATGCTTAATGCACAGACTACCCTATTCCAGTAGCTGAAGTTTATAACTTTTTAGACACTCAACCCACCAGGGGACTCGAACACTGGCCAACAAGGTGGCAGTTGCATGCTGTATCCACTACACCATACTTCAAAGCCATAAAGAGAGGTAGGAATTCTGGGGTATTTAACCAACCAGAACTCCAATCCTCTCCCAGGTGATGAGATTGTGTGGGACCCCGGATGCTCTTTCATCGAGCCCTGTTATATGGGAAAACTCAGTGCCAAATGCTTAATGCACAGACTACCCTATTCCAGTAGCTGAAGTTTATAACTTTTTAGACACTCAACCCACCAGGGGACTCGAACACTGGCCAACAAGGTGGCAGTTGCATGCTGTATCCACTACACCATACTTCAAAGCCATAAAGAGAGGTAGGAATTCTGGGGTATTTAACCAACCAGAACTCCAATCCTCTCCCAGGTGATGAGATAGTGTGGGACCCCGGATGCTCTTTCATCGAGCCCTGTTATATGGGAAAACTCAGTGCCAAATGCTTAATGCACAGACTACCCTTTTCCAGTAGATGAAGTTTATAATTTTTTAGACACTCATCCCACCAGGGGACTCGAACACTGGCCAACAAGGTGGCAGTTGCATGCTGTATCCACTACACCATACTTCAAAGCCATAAAGAGAGGTAGGAATTCTGGGGTATTTAACCAACCAGAACTCCAATCCTCTCCCAGGTGATGAGATAGTTTGAGACCCCGGATGCTCTTTCATCGAGCCCTGTTATATGGGAAAACTCAGTGCCAAATGCTTAACGCACAGACTACCCTATTCCAGTAGCTGGAGTTTATAACTTTTTAGACACTCATCCCACCAGGGGACTCGAACACTGGCCAACAAGGTGGCAGTTGCATGCTGTATCCACTACACCATACTTGAAAGCCATAAAGAGAGGTAGGAATTCTGGGGTATTTAACCAACCAGAACTCCAATCCTCTCCCAGGCGATGAGATAGTGTGGGACCCCGGATGCTCTTTCATCGAGCCCTGTTATATGGGAAAACTCAGTGCCAAATGCTTAATGCACAGATTACCCTATTCCAGTAGCTGAAGTTTATAACTTTTTAGACACTCATCCCACCAGGGGACTCGAACACTGGCCAACAAGGTGGCAGTTGCATGCTGTATCCACTACACTATACTTCAAAGCCATAAAGAGAGGTAGGAATTCTGGGGTATTTAACCAACCAGAACTCCAATCCTCTCCCAGGCGATGAGATAGTGTGGGACCCCGGATGCTCTTTCATCGAGCCCTGTTATATGGGAAAACTCAGTGCCAAATGCTTAATGCACAGACTACCCTATTCCAGTAGCTGAAGTTTATAACTTTTTAGACACTCATCCCACCAGGGGACTCGAACACTGGCCAACAAGGTGGCAGTTGCATGCTGTATCCACTACACCATACTTCAAAGCCATAAAGAGAGGTAGGAATTCTGGGGTATTTAACCAACCAGTACTCCAATCCTCTCCCAGGCGATGAGATAGTGTGGGACCCTGGATGCTCTTTCATCGAGCCCTGTTATATGGGAAAACTCAGTGCCAAATGCTTAATGCACAGACTACCCTATTCCAGTAGCTGAAGTTTATAACTTTTTAGACACTCATCCCACCAGGGGACTCGAACACTGGCCAACAAGGTGGCAGTTGCATGCTGTCCCCACTACACCATACTTCAAAGCCATAAAGAGAGGTAGGAATTCTGGGGTATTTAACCAACCAGAACTACAATCCACTCCCAGGCGATGAGATAGTGTGGGACCCCGGATGCTCTTTCATCGAGCCCTGTTATATGGGAAAACTCAGTGCCAAATGCTTAATGCACAGACTAACCTATTCCAGTAGCTGAAGTTTATAACTTTTTAGACACTCATCCCACCAGGGGACTCGAACACTGGCCAACAAGGTGGCAGTTGCATGCTGTATCCACTACACCATACTTCAGAGCCATAAAGAGAGGTAGGAATTCTGGGGTATTTAACCAACCAGTACTCCAATCCTCTCCCAGGCGATGAGATAGTGTGGGTCCCCGGATGCTCTTTCATCGAGCCCTGTTATATGGGAAAACTCAGTGCCAAATGCTTAATGCACAGACTAACCTATTCCAGTAGCTGAAGTTTATAACTTTTTAGACACTCATCCCACCAGGGGACTCGAACACTGGCCAACAAGGTGGCAGTTGCATGCTGTATCCACTACACCATACTTCAAAGCCATAAATATAGGTAGGAATTCTGGGGTATTTACCCAAACAGAACTCCAATCCTCTCCCAGGCGATGAGATAGTGATGGACCCCCGATGCTCTTTCATCGAGCCCTGTTATATGGGAAAAATCAGTGCCAAATGCTTAATGCACAGACTACCCTATTCCAGTAGCTGAAGTTTATAACTTTTTAGACACTCATCCCACCAGGGGACTCGAACACTGGCCATCAAGGTGGTAGTTGAATGCAGTATCCACTACACCATACTTCAAAGCCATAAAGAGAGGTAGGAATTCTGGGGTATTTAACCAACCAGAACTCCAATCCTCTCTTAGGCGATGAGATAGTGTGGGACCCCGGATGCTCTTTCATCGAGCCCTGTTATATGGGAAAACTCAGTGCCAAATGCTTAATGCACAGACTACCCTATTCCAGTAGCTGAAGTTTATAATTTTTTAGACACTCATCCCACCATGGGACTCGAACACTGGCCAACAAGGTGGCAGTTGCATGCTGTATCCACTACACCATACTTCAAAGCCATAAAGAGAGGTAGGAATTCTGGGGTATTTAACCAACCAGAACTCCAATCCTCTCCCAGGTGATGAGATAGTGTGGGACCCCGGATGCTCTTTCACCGAGCCCTGTTATATGGGAAAACTCAGTGCCAAATGCTTAATGCACAGACTACCCTATTCCAGTAGCTGAAGTTTATAATTTTTTAGACACTCATCCCACCAGGGGACTCGAACACTGGCCAACAAGGTGGCAGTTGCATGCTGTATCCACTACACCATACTTCAAAGCCATAAAGAGAGGTAGGAATTCTGGGGTATTTAACCAACCAGAACTCCAATCCTCTCCCAGGTGATGAGATAGTATGGGACCCCGGATGCTCTTTCATCGAGCCCTGTTATATGGGAAAACTCAGTTCCAAATGCTTAATGCACAGACTACCCTATTCCAGTAGCTGAAGTTTATAATTTTTTAGACACTCATCCCACCAGGGGACTCGAACACTGGCCAACAAGGTGGCAGTTGCATGCTGTATCCACTACACCATACTTCAAAGCCATAAAGAGAGGTAGGAATTCTGGGGTATTTAACCAACCAGAACTCCAATCCTCTCCCAGGTGATGAGATAGTATGGGACCCCGGATGCTCTTTCATCGAGCCCTGTTATATGGGAAAACTCAGTTCCAAATGCTTAATGCACAGACTACCCTATTCCAGTAGCTGAAGTTTATAATTTTTTAGACACTCATCCCACCAGGGGACTCGAACACTGGCCAACAAGGTGGCAGTTGCATGCTGTATCCACTACACCATACTTCAAAGCCATAAAGAGAGGTAGGAATTCTGGGGTATTTAACCAACCAGAACTCCAATCCTCTCCCAGGTGATGAGATAGTGTGGGACCCCGAATGCTCTTTCATCGAGCCCTGTTATATGGGAAAACTCAGTGCCAAGTGCTTAATGCACAGACTACCCTATTCCAGTAGCTGAAGTTTATAACTTTTTAGACACTCATCCCACCAGGGGACTCGAACACTGGCCAACAAGGTGGCAGTTGCATGCTGTATCCACTACACCATACTTCAAAGCCATAAAGAGAGGTAGGAATTCTGGGGTATTTAACCAACCAGAACTCCAATCCACTCCCAGGCGATGAGATAGTGTGGGACCCCGGATGCTCTTTCATCGAGCCCTGTTATATGGGAAAACTCAGTGCCAAATGCTTAATGCACAGACTACCCTATTCCAGTAGCTGAAGTTTATAACTTTTTAGACACTCATCCCACCAGGGGACTCGAACACTGGCCAACAAGGTGGCAGTTGCATGCTGTATCCACTACACCATACTTCAAAGCCATAAAGAGAGGTAGGAATTCTGGGGTATTTAACCAACCAGAACTCCAATCCTCTCCCAGGCGATGAGATAGTGTGGGACCCCGGATGCTCTTTCATCGAGCCCTGTTATATGGGAAAACTCAGTGCCAAATGCTTAATGCACAGACTACCCTATTCCAGTAGCTGAAGTTTATAACTTTTTAGACACTCATCCCACCAGGGGACTCGAAAACTGGCCAACAAGGTGGCAGTTGCATGCTGTATCCACTACACCATACTTCAAAGCCATAAATATAGGTAGGAATTCTGGGGTATTTACCCAACCAGAACTCCAATCCTCTCCCAGGCGATGAGATAGTGATGGACCCCGGATGCTCTTTCATCGAGCCCTGTTATATGGGAAAAATCAGTGCCAAATGCTTAATGCACAGACTACCCTATTCCAGTAGCTGAAGTTTATAACTTTTTAGACACTCATCCCACCAGGGGACTCGAACACTGGCCATCAAGGTGGTAGTTGCATGCTGTATCCACTACACCATACTTCAAAGCCATAAAGAGAGGTAGGAATTCTGGGGTATTTAACCAACCAGAACTCCAATCCTCTCCCAGGTGATGAGATAGTGTGGGACCCCGGATGCTCTTTCATCGAGCCCTGTTATATGGGAAAACTCAGTGCCAAATGCTTAATGCACAGACTACCCTATTCCAGTAGCTGAAGTTTATAACTTTTTAGACACTCAACCCACCAGGGGACTCGAACACTGGCCAACAAGGTGGCAGTTGCATGCTGTATCCACTACACCATACTTCAAAGCCATAAAGAGAGGTAGGAATTCTGGGGTATTTAACCAACCAGAACTCCAATCCTCTCCCAGGTGATGAGATAGTGTGGGACCCCGGATGCTCTTTCATCGAGCCCTGTTATATGGGAAAACTCAGTGCCAAATGCTTAATGCACAGACTACCCTTTTCCTGTAGCTGAAGTTTATAATTTTTTAGACACTCATCCCACCAGGGGACTCGAACACTGGCCAACAAGGTGGCAGTTGCATGCTGTATCCACTACACCATACTTCAAAGCCATAAAGAGAGGTAGGATTTCTGGGGTATTTAACCAACCAGAACTCCAATCCTCTCCCAGGTGATGAGATAGGTTGAGACCCCGGATGCTCTTTCATCGAGCCCTGTTATATGGGAAAACTCAGTGCCAAATGCTTAACGCACAGACTACCCTATTCCAGTAGCTGGAGTTTATAACTTTTTAGACACTCATCCCACCAGGGGACTCGAACACTGGCCAACAAGGTGGCAGTTGCATGCTGTATCCACTACACCATACTTGAAAGCCATAAAGAGAGGTAGGAATTCTGGGGTATTTAACCAACCAGAACTCCAATCCTCTCCCAGGCGATGAGATAGTGTGGGACCCCGGATGCTCTTTCATCGAGCCCTGTTATATGGGAAAACTCAGTGCCAAATGCTTAATGCACAGATTACCCTATTCCAGTAGCTGAAGTTTATAACTTTTTAGACACTCATCCCACCAGGGGACTCGAACACTGCCCAACAAGGTGGCAGTTGCATGCTGTATCCACTACACTATACTTCAAAGCCATAAAGAGAGGTAGGAATTCTGGGGTATTTAACCAACCAGAACTCCAATCCTCTCCCAGGCGATGAGATAGTGTGGGACCCCGGATGCTCTTTCATCGAGCCCTGTTATATGGGAAAACTCAGTGCCAAATGCTTAATGCACAGACTACCCTATTCCAGTAGCTGAAGTTTATAACTTTTTAGACACTCATCCCACCAGGGGACTCGAACACTGGCCAACAAGGTGGCAGTTGCATGCTGTCCCCACTACACCATACTTCAAAGCCATAAAGAGAGGTAGGAATTCTGGGGTATTTAACCAACCAGAACTACAATCCACTCCCAGGCGATGAGATAGTGTGGGACCCCGGATGCTCTTTCATCGAGCCCTGTTATATGGGAAAACTCAGTGCCAAATGCTTAATGCACAGACTAACCTATTCCAGTAGCTGAAGTTTATAACTTTTTAGACACTCATCCCACCAGGGGACTCGAACACTGGCCAACAAGGTGGCAGTTGCATGCAGTATCCACTACACCATACTTCAGAGCCATAAAGAGAGGTAGGAATTCTGGGGTATTTAACCAACCAGTACTCCAATCCTCTCCCAGGCGATGAGATAGTGTGGGACCCCGGATGCTCTTTCATCGAGCTCTGTTATATGGGAAAACTCAGTGCCAAATGCTTAATGCACAGACTAACCTATTCCAGTAGCTGAAGTTTATAACTTTTTAGACACTCATCCCACCAGGGGACTCGAACACTGGCCATCAAGGTGGTAGTTGCATGCTGTATCCACTACACCATACTTCAAAGCCATAAAGAGAGGTAGGAATTCTGGGGTATTTAACCAACCAGAACTCCAATCCTCTCCTAGGCGATGAGATAGTGTGGGACCCCGGATGCTCTTTCATCGAGCCCTGTTATATGGGAAAACTCAGTGCCAAATGCTTAATGCACAGACTACCCTATTCCAGTAGCTGAAGTTTATAATTTTTTAGACACTCATCCCACCATGGGACTCGAACACTGGCCAACAAGGTGGCAGTTGCATGCTGTATCCACTACACCATACTTCAAAGCCATAAAGAGAGGTAGGAATTCTGGGGTATTTAACCAACCAGAACTCCAATCCTCTCCCAGGTGATGAGATAGTGTGGGACCCCGGATGCTCTTTCATCGAGCCCTGTTATATGGGAAAACTCAGTGCCAAATGCTTAATGCACAGACTACCCTATTCCAGTAGCTGAAGTTTATAATTTTTTAGACACTCATCCCACCAGGGGACTCGAACACTGGCCAACAAGGTGGCAGTTGCATGCTGTATCCACTACACCATACTTCAAAGCCATAAAGAGAGGTAGGAATTCTGGGGTATATAACCAACCAGAACTCCAATCCACTCCCAGGCGATGAGATAGTGTGGGACCCCGGATGCTCTTTCATCGAGCCCTGTTATATGGGAAAACTCAGTGCCAAATGCTTAATGCACAGACTACCCTATTCCAGTAGCTGAAGTTTATAACTTTTTAGACACTCATCCCACCAGGGGACTCGAACACTGGCCAACAAGGTGGCAGTTGCATGCTGTATCCACTACACCATACTTCAAAGCCATAAAGAGAGGTAGGAATTCTGGGGTATTTAACCAACCAGTACTCCAATCCTCTCCCAGGCGATGAGATAGTGTGGGACCCCGGATGCTCTTTCATCGAGCCCTGTTATATGGGAAAACTCAGTGCCAAATGCGTAATGCACAGACTACCCTATTCCAGTAGCTGAAGTTTATAACTTTTTAGACACTCATCCCACCAGGGGACTCGAACACTGGCCAACAAGGTGGCAGTTGCATGCTGTATCCACTACACCATACTTCAAAGCCATAAATATAGGTAGGAATTCTGGGGTATTTACCCAACCAGAACTCCAATCCTCTCCCAGGCGATGAGATAGTGATGGACCCCAGATGCTCTTTCATCGAGCCCTGTTATATGGGAAAAATCAGTGCCAAATGCTTAATGCACAGACTACCCTATTCCAGTAGCTGAAGTTTATAACTTTTTAGACACTCATCCCACCAGGGGACTCGAACACTGGCCAACAAGGTGGCAGTTGCATGCTGTATCCACTACACCATACTTGAAAGCCATAAAGAGAGGTAGGAATTCTGGGGTATTTAACCAACCAGAACTCCAATCCTCTCCCAGGCGATGAGATAGTGTGGGACCCCGGATGCTCTTTCATCGAGCCCTGTTATATGGGAAAACTCAGTGCCAAATGCTTAATGCACAGATTACCCTATTCCAGTAGCTGAAGTTTATAACTTTTTAGACACTCATCCCACCAGCGGACTCGAACACTGGCCAACAAGGTGGCAGTTGCATGCTGTATCCACTACACTATTACTTCAAAGCCATAAAGAGAGGTAGGAATTCTGGGGTATTTAACCAACCAGAACTCCAATCCTCTCCCAGGCGATGAGATAGTGTGGGACCCCGGATGCTCTTTCATCGAGCCCTGTTATATGGGAAAACTCAGTGCCAAATGCTTAATGCACAGACTACCCTATTCCAGTAGCTGAAGTTTATAACTTTTTAGACACTCATCCCACCAGGGGACTCGAACACTGGCCAACAAGGTGGCAGTTGCATGCTGTATCCACTACACCATACTTCAAAGCCATAAAGAGAGGTAGGAATTCTGGGGTTTTTAACCAACCAGTACTCCAATCCTCTCCCAGGCGATGAGATAGTGTGGGACCCTGGATGCTCTTTCATCGAGCCCTGTTATATGGGAAAACTCAGTGCCAAATGCTTAATGCACAGACTACCCTATTCCAGTAGCTGAAGTTTATAACTTTTTAGACACTCATCCCACCAGGGGACTCGAACACTGGCCAACAAGGTGGCAGTTGCATGCTGTCCCCACTACACCATACTTCAAAGCCATAAAGAGAGGTAGGAATTCTGGGGTATTTAACCAACCAGAACTACAATCCACTCCCAGGCGATGAGATAGTGTGGGACCCCGGATGCTCTTTCATCGAGCCCTGTTATATGGGAAAACTCAGTGCCAAATGCTTAATGCACAGACTAACCTATTCCAGTAGCTGAAGTTTATAACTTTTTAGACACTCATCCCACCAGGGGACTCGAACACTGGCCAACAAGGTGGCAGTTGCATGCTGTATCCACTACACCATACTTCAGAGCCATAAAGAGAGGTAGGAATTCTGGGGTATTTAACCAACCAGTACTCCAATCCTCTTCCAGGCGATGAGATAGTGTGGGACCCCGGATGCTCTTTCATCGAGCCCTGTTATATGGGAAAACTCAGTGCCAAATGCTTAATGCACAGACTAACCTATTCCAGTAGCTGAAGTTTATAACTTTTTAGACACTCATCCCACCAGGGGACTCGAACACTGGCCAACAAGGTGGCAGTTGCATGCTGTATCCACTACACCATACTTCAAAGCCATAAATATAGGTAGGAATTCTGGGGTATTTACCCAAACAGAACTCCAATCCTCTCCCAGGCGATGAGATAGTGATGGACCCCCGATGCTCTTTCATCGAGCCCTGTTATATGGGAAAAATCAGTGCCAAATGCTTAATGCACAGACTACCCTATTCCAGTAGCTGAAGTTTATAACTTTTTAGACACTCATCCCACCAGGGGACTCGAACACTGGCCATCAAGGTGGTAGTTGCATGCTGTATCCACTACACCATACTTCAAAGCCATAAAGAGAGGTAGGAATTCTGGGGTATTTAACCAACCAGAACTCCAATCCTCTCCTAGGCGATGAGATAGTGTGGGACCCCGGATGCTCTTTCATCGAGCCCTGTTATATGGGAAAACTCAGTGCCAAATGCTTAATGCACAGACTACCCTATTCCAGTAGCTGAAGTTTATAATTTTTTAGACACTCATCCCACCATGGGACTCGAACACTGGCCAACAAGGTGGCAGTTGCATGCTGTATCCACTACACCATACTTCAAAGCCATAAAGAGAGGTAGGAATTCTGGGGTATTTAACCAACCAGAACTCCAATCCTCTCCCAGGTGATGAGATAGTGTGGGACCCCGGATGCTCTTTCATCGAGCCCTGTTATATGGGAAAACTCAGTGCCAAATGCTTAATGCACAGACTACCCTATTCCAGTAGCTGAAGTTTATAATTTTTTAGACACTCATCCCACCAGGGGACTCGAACACTGGCCAACAAGGTGGCAGTTGCATGCTGTATCCACTACACCATACTTCAAAGCCATAAAGAGAGGTAGGAATTCTGGGGTATTTAACCAACCAGAACTCCAATCCTCTCCCAGGTGATGAGATAGTGTGGGACCCCGAATGCTCTTTCATCGAGCCCTGTTATATGGGAAAACTCAGTGCCAAATGCTTAATGCACAGACTACCCTATTCCAGTAGCTGAAGTTTATAACTTTTTAGACACTCATCCCACCAGGGGACTCGAACACTGGCCATCAAGGTGGCAGTTGCATGCTGTATCCACTACACCATACTTCAAAGCCATAAAGAGAGGTAGGAATTCTGGGGTATTTAACCAACCAGAACTCCAATCCTCTCCCAGGCGATGAGATAGTGTGGGACCCCGGATGCTCTTTCATCGAGCCCTGTTATATGAGAAAACTCAGTGCCAAATGCTTAATGCACAGACTACCCTATTCCAGTAGCTGAAGTTTATAACTTTTTAGACACTCATCCCACCAGGGGACTCGAACACTGGCCAACAAGGTGGCAGTTGCATGCTGTATCCACTACACCATACTTCAAAGCCATAAAGAGAGGTAGGAATTCTGGGGTATATAACCAACCAGAACTCAGATCCACTCCCAGGCGATGAGATAGTGTGGGACCCCGGATGCTCTTTCATCGAGCCCTGTTATATGGGAAAACTCAGTGCCAAATGCTTAATGCACAGACTACCCTATTCCAGTAGCTGAAGTTTATAACTTTTTAGACACTCATCCCACCAGGGGACTCGAACACTGGCCAACAAGGTGGCAGTTGCATGCTGTATCCACTACACCATACTTCAAAGCCATAAAGAGAGGTAGGAATTCTGGGGTATTTAACAAACCAGTACTCCAATCCTCTCCCAGGCGATGAGATAGTGTGGGACCCCGGATGCTCTTTCATCGAGCCCTGTTATATGGGAAAACTCAGTGCCAAATGCTTAATGCACAGACTACCCTATTCCAGTAGCTGAAGTTTATAACTTTTTAGACACTCATCCCACCAGGGGACTCAAACACTGGTCAACAAGGTGGCAGTTGCATGCTGTATCCACTACACCATACTTCAAAGCCATAAAGAGAGGTAGGAATTCTGGGGTATTTAACCAACCAGAACTCCAATCCTCTCCCAGGCGATGAGATAGTGTGGGACCCCGGATACTCTTTCATCGAGCCCTGTTATATGGTAAAACTCAGTGCCAAATGCTTAATGCACAGACTACCCTTTTCTAGTAGCTGAAGTTTATAATTTTTTAGACACTCATCCCACCAGGGGACTCGAACACTGGCCAACAAGGTGGCAGTTGCATGCTGTATCCACTACACCATACTTCAAAGCCATAAAGAGAGGTAGGAATTCTGGGGTATTTAACCAAGCAGAACTCCAATCCTCTCCCAGGTGATGAGATAGTGTGGGACCCCGGATGCTCTTTCATTGAGCCCTGTTATATGGGAAAACTCAGTGCCAAATGCTTAATGCACAGACTACCCTATTCCAGTAGCTGAAGTTTATAACTTTTTAGACACTCATCCCACCAGGGGACTCGAACACTGGCCAACAAGGTGGCAGTTGCATGCTGTATCCACTACACCATACTTCAAAGCCCTAAAGAGAGGTAGGAATTCTGGGGTATTTAACCAACCAGAACTCCAATCCTCTACCAGGCGATGAGATAGTGTGGGACCCCGGATGCTCTTTCATCGAGCCCTGTTATATGGGAAAACTCAGTGCCAAATGCTTAATGCACAGATTACCCTATTCCAGTAGCTGAAGTTTATAACTTTTTAGACACTCATCCCACCAGGGGACTCGAACACTGGCCAACAAGGTGGCAGTTGCATGCTGTATCCACTACACTATACTTCAAAGCCATAAAGAGAGGTAGGAATTCTGGGGTATTTAACCAACCAGAACTCCAATCCTCTCCCAGGCGATGAGATAGTGTGGGACCCCGGATGCTCTTTCATCGAGCCCTGTTATATGGGAAAACTCAGTGCCAAATGCTTAATGCACAGACTATCCTATTCCAGTAGCTGAAGTTTATAACTTTTTAGACACTCATCCCACCAGGGGACTCGAACACTGGCCAACAAGGTGGCAAGTGCATGCTGTATCCACTACACCATACTTCAAAGCCATAAAGAGAGGTAGGAATTCTGGGGTATTTAACCAACCAGTACTCCAATCCTCTCCCAGGCGATGAGATAGTGTGGGACCCCGGATGCTCTTTCATCGAGCACTGTTATATGGGAAAACTCAGTGCCAAATGCTTAATGCACAGACTACCCAATTCCAGTAGCTGAAGTTTATAACTTTTTAGACACTCATCCCACCAGGGGACTCGAACACTGGCCAACAAGGTGGCAGTTGCATGCTGTATCCACTACACTATACTTCAAAGCCATAAAGAGAGGTAGGAATTCTGGGGTATTTAACCAACCAGAACTCCAATCCTCTCCCAGGCGATGAGATAGTGTGGGACCCCGGATGCTCTTTCATCGAGCCCTGTTATATGGGAAAACTCAGTGCCAAATGCTTAATGCACAGACTACCCTATTCCAGTAGCTGAAGTTTATAACTTTTTAGACACTCATCCCACCAGGGGACTCGAACACTGGCCAACAAGGTGGCAGTTGCATGCTGTATCCACTACACCATACTTCAAAGCCATAAAGAGAGGTAGGAATTCTGGGGTATTTAACCAACCAGTACTCCAATCCTCTCCCAGGCGATGAGATAGTGTGGGACCCCGGATGCTCTTTCATCGAGCCCTGTTATATGGAAAAACTCAGTGCCAAATGCTTAATGCACAGACTACCCTATTCCAGTAGCTGAAGTTTATAACTTTTTAGACACTCATCCCACCAGGGGACTCGAACACTGGCCAACAAGGTGGCAGTTGCATGCTGTATCCACTACACCATACTTCAAAGCCATAAAGAGAGGTAGGAATTCTGGGGTATTTAACCAACCAGAACTCCAACCCTCGCCTGGGAGAGGATTGGAGTTCTGGTTGGAATACCCCAGAAATATATATATATATATATATATATTTTTAAATATATATATATATATATATATATATATATATATATATAAATATATATATATATATATATATATATATATATATAAATATATATATATATATATATATATATATATATATATATATATATATATATATATATATATATATATATATATATGTCGTACCTAGTAGCCAGAAAGCACTTCTCAGCCTACTATGCAAGGCCGAATTTGCCTAATAAGCCAAGTTTTCCTGAATTAATATATTTTCTCTAATTTTTTTCTTATGAAATAATAAAGCTACCCATTTCATTATGTATAAGGTCAATTTTTTTTTATTGGAGTTAAAATTAACGCAGATATATGACCAAACGTAACCAACCCTACCTAACCTAACCTAACCTATCTTTATAGGTTAGGTTCGGTTAGGTAGCCGAAAAAGGTAGGTTAGGTTAGGTAAGGTAGACGAAAAACAATTAATTCATGAAAACTTGGCTTATTAGGCCAATTCGGCCTTGCATAGTAGGCTGAGAAGTGCGTTCTGGCTACTAGGTACGACATATATATATATATATATATATATATATATATATATATATATATATATATATATATATATATATATATATATATATATATATATGTTACGGTGCCCTCTCCTATTTCTTTCGTTTGCCGGCTTAAAGAGTCATATCAGCTCTCCCTACTGATTCTCTGAGGTTCAGGGAGTCTAATGATATATGTGGCGACCAGACCAGCTGCCAGTTAAGGGAAGGAAGTTATATTATAAGTTGTAAATAAAGGAAAATTGGCGCCCTGTTATAAAATGAAACAGTATCCCCTACGGCAGATATGACCTTTTGGAAGGGACATTAGCCGATCGCGGATTGGCCGACGTAGGTCGCGGGCGACAAATCAGGGTCCGCCATGACGTCACCGAGTGCCCCGGGCGGCGCCGACGTCAGAGTTGGTCTGACCTTGGAAGCGACAGGACGCGCCTCGGTCTGCTCTCAAGGATTGGAGGCTCTGCAAGCCTTATTCAGTGGATTGAACTAGCCATTGCAGCCCACCATAGTTATTGGAGACCCTGCGCTTCTGGGAAGCAAAAGAGGAACCAAGTTCATTGAGCAGAGAAGTGCCAAACTTGGAAAATAGTCGGCGACGACGCTGGGCGGCGCCGCTGGCTGGACGTTGAGGTCTGGAAGGTGCGGCGGGCAGGCCTAGCTGTGACTGGGGTCACATCCACTGAGAATCTTGGAAGGACGACACCGTGCCTAGGACAAGGAACAACGCCTTGTGGGAGAGGCGAGTGTGGGGAAAAATAGTGATTAGCTCAGCGCCCATCGATGAACCAGGATTGGGGCAGCTGAATCTCAGGGATTGGAACGGCGACGACGCGAAGGCTTCACGACACCTGAGGACCTGTGGAACGCCCTGGATCGTCAAGGATCGACCCAAGGAAGCGTGGGAACCTCACACCATCGAGGGACAGGCGTCGTGAGCCAGGAACGTAAGGTAGATCATTTTCCCTCCCATTACCCCTTGTATGAGTAGGCTAGTTAGGCCACAATATTTACTTGTGTATGTGGCAGCAAGACTTTATTACTTTAATAGTAGAATAGGCTGCAAGGCAGCTTGTGTCCAGGACCGTCAGAGAGGACAGTGTGTACGGATGGCAGGACAGTGAAGAAGAGGCGCCGACGTGGTGAAGAGGCCCTCCTGTGAGAGTGTGAGACTCCTGTCTTTCTGCCCAGTTGAAGGAGTGTTGGAGGTCGTGGAAGAAGAGGCTGACGATCTCCAGACTCATTATCCATATTTCCATATTCATGTATTACTTGTGATTGTGTGTGTGTGTTCATGTAATTTGCATAAGTAAATCCACACATTTTATCACTGTGTTTGAGTGTGCCTCCATTTATGATATTTTTCTATGAGCATACATTTCTGGCTACAAACAATATATAATACACCCACTGAACTGCATTGCTGGGGTGCAGATATAATAACCCAGCTGGCGACCTTGCTAAGAAGAAGATAGAGAAGACAGGCGGGAAAGGAGTTCCTGCAACCTTTTTTGTCTGGCAGGCAAGGCTCAGGGAGGTTATGGTTATAAGGTAAGCCTGAGTCTTCCTTCACTCCCCCACGGGTCTAGGCCGGAACTGTTAACAGCAGTTTCCCCGTGTTTGACTGAAGGGCTTCCAGGGTGAATCAGTGGCACCCCTTTGTGGTGGAAGCAAAGACCTGCGGAGGTGGGCATTGTTGGTCCTCTCTTGTGTGACCAAGGAGACTCCGGTCAATCCAGGGAGTCGGAGGGGCTGAGTATTTGGGCCTTTTGAGCCCCTAGCAGTTAAGTGTTAGCAGAGCCCCGGACCACCCACCCCCACGTGACAGTTAGGTAGGTTAGGTAGACGAAAAACAATTAATTCATGAAAACTTGGCTTATTAGGCAAATTCGGCCTTGCATAGTAGGCTGAGAAGTGCGTTCTGGCTACTAGGTACGACATATATATATATATATATATATATATATATATATATATATATATATATATATATATATATATATATATATATATATATATAAATATATATATATATATATATATATATTTATATATATTTATATATATATATATATATATATATATATATATATAAATATATATATATATATATATATATATATATATATATATATATATATATATATATATATATATATATATATATATATATATATATATATATATATATATATATATATACATACATGGCGAAGCAACAACAACATCTCTTTCTAGGCGTTTAACGACGCATAAGCAACAGGGCTCCATTAAGGAACATATAATCTCTTCCTACAACCAAACCATCGCCAGAGAAATCCTAGTAAACAACACAGAAATCATCGATAGATACAGCGACAGCAGGCGGCTTGACGTCTGCGAGGCACTACACATTAAGAAGTCAACACCAGCAATCAACAGCCAATTAATGCACAACTATATTCTACCCACCTCAAGGCTCCGCTCCAATATAGAAGCATCAAGAAATATGGACCAATAGGCTTTCTACAATCACTTCCATTCAATACCCATTGTTTCGTGTTCTGTCTTGTGTTTATGAATTTAATACCCTATTAATACCACCTCACTCAAATGTAGATATAAACAAATCAAAGATGTGTAAGTTCTATTCAGTTGTGTATTTGTAAACTAAAGTCTTCGAAAATGTAATAAGTTTTACGAAATGCGCTCAAGTGTCGCGTTAGACTAGAAATAAATATGAATTTTGGAGAATTGATTTTTGAAGTACTACCAGCAGTGAAAAGAAACGTACGAAAGATCGAGAAAATTCGTGTTAGAATTATTAATCTTACTTTTTCGGTCATATTTAATAATATATATATATATATATATATATATATTATTAAATATGACCGAAAAAGTAAGATTAATAATTCTAACACGAATTTTCTCAATCTTTCGTACATTACGCTTCACTGTTGGAGGTAAATCAAAAATCACTTCTCCAAAATTCATTTTTATTTCTAGTCTGACGCGACACGGGCGCGTTTCGTAAAACTTATTACATTTTCAAAGACTTCACAAATACACAACTGATTAGAACGTATCTCTGATTTTATATCTACATTTGAGTGAGGTGGGAAGGGTGATGTGGCATTAACACAAGACAGAACAGGAGGGGATATTAATAGGGTATTAAAAGTATCAACACAAGACAGAACAGAAACAATGGGTATTGAATAGAAGTGTTTGTAGAAAGCCTATTGGTCCATATTTCTTGATGCTTCTATATTGGAGCGGAGTCTTGAGGTGGGTAGAATATAGTTGTGCAATAATTGGCTGTTGATTGCTGGTGTTGACTTCTTGATGTGTAGTGCCTCGCAAACGTCAAGCCGCCTGCTATCGCTGTATCTATCGATGATTTCTGTGTTGTTTACTAGGATTTCTCTGGCGATGGTTTGGTTATGGGAAGAGATTATATGTTCCTTAATGGAGCCCTGTTGCTTATGCATCGTTAAACGCCTAGAAAGAGACGTTGTTGTCTTGCCTATATACTGGGTTTTTTTGGAGCTTACAGTCCCCAAGTGGGCATTTGAAGGCATAGACGACATTAGTCTCTTTTAAAGCGTTCTGTTTTGTGTCTGGAGAGTTTCTCATGAGTAGGCTGGCCGTTTTTCTGGTTTTATAGTAAATCGTCAGTTGTATCCTCTGATTTTTGTCTGTAGGGATAACGTTTCTATTAACAATATCTTTCAGGACCCTTTCCTCCGTTTTATGAGCTGTGGAAAAGAAGTTCCTGTAAAATAGTCTAATAGGGGGTATAGGTGTTGTGTTAGTTGTCTCTTCAGAGGTTGCATGGCTTTTCACTTTCCTTCTTATGATGTCTTCGATGAAACCATTGAAGAAGCCGTTATTGACTAGGACCTGCCTTACCCTCAATATCCTAGTCAATAACGGCTTCTCCAATGGTTTCATCGAAGACATCATAAGAAGGAAAGTGAAAAGCCATGCAACCTCTGAAGAGACAACTAACACAACACCTATACCCCCTATTAGACTATTTTACAGGAACTTCTTTTCCACAGCTCATAAAACGGAGGAAAGGGTCCTGAAAGATATTGTTAATAGAAACGTTATCCCTACAGACAAAAATCAGAGGATACAACTGACGATTTACTATAAAACAAGAAAAACGGCCAGCCTACTCATGAGAAACTCTCCAGACACAAAACAGAACGCTTTAAAAGAGACTAATGTCGTCTATGCCTTCAAATGCCCACTTGGGGACTGTAAGCTCCAAAAAACCCAGTATATAGGCAAGACAACAACATCTCTTTCTAGGCGTTTAACGATGCATAAGCAACAGGGCTCCATTAAGGAACATATAATCTCTTCCCATAACCAAACCATCGCCAGAGAAATCCTAGTAAACAACACAGAAATCATCGATAGATACAGCGATAGCAGGCGGCTTGACGTTTGCGAGGCACTACACATCAAGAAGTCAACACCAGCAATCAACAGCCAATTATTGCACAACTATATTCTACCCACCTCAAGACTCCGCTCCAATATAGAAGCATCAAGAAATATGGACCAATAGGCTTTCTACAAACACTTCTATTCAATACCCATTGTTTCTGTTCTGTCTTGTGTTGATACTTTTAATACCCTATTAATATCCCCTCCTGTTCTGTCTTGTGTTAATGCCACATCACCCTTCCCACCTCACTCAAATGTAGATATAAAATCAGAGATACGTTCTAATCAGTTGTGTATTTGTGAAGTCTTTGAAAATGTAATAAGTTTTACGAAACGCGCCCGTGTCGCGTCAGACTAGAAATAAAAATGAATTTTGGAGAAGTGATTTTTGATTTACCTCCAACAGTGAAGCGTAATGTACGAAAGATTGAGAAAATTCGTGTTAGAATTATTAATCTTACTTTTTCGGTCATATTTAATAATATATGTCTACAGGAAAGACTGCTACCAAAATATACTAATACATATATATATATATATATATATATATATATATATATATATATATATATATATATATATATATATATATATATATATATATATATATATATATATATATATATATATATATATATATATATATATATATATATATATATATATATATATATATATATATATTGTCACGATAATCTCTTTCAAGAGAGATTGAGCGTGCTCTTCTCTACATAAAGTTACGTATATTATACAACAATAAGATGCTACCCTCAAGATACGTCTACCAGTAGCACAAAACGTTTTGACCAGGAGGCAAACGTACCCAAGACTCATCCCTACTCCACACTCCCTCCATGCCGGCTCAGTCATCAACCAGCAAACTACCATTCCCAGCTTGCCTGCTTCTGATTGGTGACCCGCCGATTGCACACCTGCACCTCTGCGCCCTCTACAAGTCGATGTCTGGGCTTGAACCAGCCATTGAAGTCAAAATATCCTTGTGCTCTCAAGCCGTGAACAACTAACTGATATATGCTGTCTATCAGGTGAATGTTTCTCAGCTAGCGCTATATTCTCAGCACCTGCTTATTATTTTTCACTTTGTCTTTATATTATTGTAGAGTAACGTCATCCCTATTCTTCATTTATGTTATATGTTTTTGGCTTGTTTGTTTGCACTGTACATAGCCAAGGGATTGTCTTTGTTTTTAATTTGTTTTCTATGTTAATTAAAGTTTCATTGTTCATACTACGTGTTTTGCGTATCTTCCCTTACTTTACCACAGATAAACTTCCAAGCAGTCTATCTTTTTTTTGTAAGTGTGACTAGGCATTGACACCAGCCATTGGAGGATTG
>NC_091185.1:37058652-37118652 GCF_040958095.1 Procambarus clarkii | reverse complement strand
TGCAAAGGACCTTCTAGTGGAACTTACCAGATTCTCCAACATGTGTTTGGCTGGCGGCATCCCTGAGGACATCAGGCCTGTCTTTTATGGAGCAGCACTCTGTGCTCTAAAGAAGAAGCATAGGGGTATCAGGCCCATTGCCGTTGGCAACACCCTCCGACGCCTCGTAGCTAAGGCTGCAGTCAGATCTATCAGCCAGGAAGCAGCCACCTTGCTGAAACCTCATCAGCTCGGGTTTCGGATCCCCCTAGGTTGTGAAGCTGCAGGACATGCAGCGCGGGCTTACATTGCTGATCTCCCGGACCAGAAGGCACTAGTAAAGCTTGACTTAAAAAATGCCTTCAATCAAGTCAGACGAGACGCTGTCCTCAGGGCTGTACACAACCATTTCCGTCCCCTTTACCCATTCATCCGATCGTGCTACAGTGGGGACTCTAAGCTTCTTTTTGGGGAGCATGAAATAAACTCCTGTGAAGGTGTCCAACAAGGTGACCCCTTAGCCCCCCTCCTTTTCTGCCTAGCTATCAAAGAGGTCACTGATAGTCTGACAAGCGAGCTAAACATCTGGTACCTGGATGATGGCACTCTCGCTGGAACTCCGGAAACCATTTTGGAGGATATAAGGAAAATCCAGGAGCAGGGAGCAGCCTTAGGCCTCATTCTCAATGCATCCAAATGTGAAATAATCTCCCGCAACCCAGACATCACTGGGCAAATACAAAATGTTCTTCCAGACATTCTCGTTGTCGAGCCACCGGACTGCACTCTCCTGGGTGCCCCCATTGGCCCACGAGCAATCGAGGAGGTCCTGGCTGCAAAAATCACTGACCTAAAGAGAATGCTGGACAGGATTGAAAAGATTGATGCCCATGATGCTCTCTTTCTCCTCACAAGATGCCTGTCTCTCCCTAAGTTGACCTACTTTCTGAGATGTTCTCCATCCTACAGCAGCCCTAAGTTAAATGTGTATGACACCCTTCTGAGGTTCATGCTGGTGAAAGTCCTGAACCTGCCATTGGACGACTCTCAGTGGGAGCAAGCAACCCTTCCTGTAAGACTCGGCGGCCTTGGTGTCCGCACAGCCTCCCAAATGGCTCTACCAGCCTTCCTTTCCTCCTCCCATGCATTGCACGACCTCGTCAGAGATATTTTACCTGCAACCCTGAGAGATTCAGCAGGAATACACGATCCTGCTTTCACTGAATGTTCAAATCAGTGGGATGTTCTTGCAGCCCCAGCAACCATTATAGAGCCAACAAAACAACACAAACAGTCCGGCTGGGACCACCCTCTAGTGGAAAAAGTAGCTGATGCCATGCTCAGTGTCGCAACATCAGACAAGAAGAAAGCCCGCCTCAGAGCAGTGCGTGCCCCCCATGCAGGAGACTTCCTCCTGGCAGTACCCATGTCAGCGATGGGCACGCGCCTAGATCCAGAATCCCTTCGTGTAGCAGTGGCCCTCCGCCTTGGTGCCCCAATTCACACTGAATACAAGTGTATTTGCAACAGGGTGGAAGCAGACCAATACGGACTGCATGGGTTGCATTGCGGAAGCACAAAGGGCTGGCATGCAAGACACAATGAGATCAATGACATCATCAAGAGAAGCCTCGTCTCAGCTAGGTGCCCAGCGGAGAGAGAACCTCGCATCCTAGGGGTCCAAAACCCGGATTTCCCCACACTTCGCCCTGATGGCATCACCATATACTCATAGAAGGAGGGTAGACAGTTGGTGTGGGATTACACCTGTGTATCCACCTTGGCTGACACCTATGTACACTTCGGAGCTGATCAAGCAGGTGGGGCGGCCAACCACAGAGAAACAGCTAAATCACTCAAGTACAGGCGACTGGAAGGTCAATACCTCTTTGTTCCCATAGCGTCTGAGACGCATGCCCCTGGGGCAAGAGTGCCTTGGGATTTCTCAAGGAATTGGATTCCAAGCACATTGACGTCACCAGAGATCCAAGGGCTTCCAGTTTTTTGTTTCAGCTTCTAAGTGTGGCGATCCAGAGGGGAAATGCCTGCTGCTGCGTCCTCGGTTCCTGTCCAGAAGCGGAGGAGCTTCAAGAGATCAATAACCTTTAGGCATTTGTCTTGTATGTTTTGTAACCTTTAAATACACAATAAGGAAAAAAAAAAAAGGGAAGGGGGTGGTAGGAGAAAAGCACACAGAAACTGTATTGGAGGGGACCTACATTCCCTCCAGTGCGTTATGTGTGGTTTCCTCTGAGGCTATGGGTCCCCCTTCTTCCAGTCAGAGGTGGTACTCCCTTCCCTTTTGAATAATATATATATATATATATATATATATATATATATATATATATATATATATATATATATATATATATATATATATATATATATAAATAATATATATATATAATATATATATATATATATATATATATATATATATATATATATATATATATATATATATATATATATATATATATATATATATATATATATATATATTATTCAAAAGGGAAGGGAGTACCACCTCTGACTGGAAGAAGGGGGACCCATAGCCTCGGAGGAAACCACACATAACGCACTGGAGGGAATGTAGGTCCCCTCCAATACAGTTTCTGTGTGCTTTTCTCCTACCACCCCCTTCCCTTTTTTTTTTTTTTTCTTTATTGTGTATTTAAAGGTTGTTAGTTTCTAACAACTAACTAACAACGTTATATGGAGGACCTATGGCAATTCCACGACCAAGAGATGGCTTCCTGAACCTTGCAGGAATTAACCTCACTGAGGACCAAGTCACTCCCCTAAATCTGGGCATAAACTGTAATGTTATGTCCAGACCGAGTGAGATGGCCCGGAAAGTAGAGTTGGAAATTCTGTTGGACGACATATTCGACCTCGAGACACAAAAGAAGGTCACTACCAAAGATACCTATGGGCACATGTATAAGCAAGTAGATGGGGTCGCCAGGGGTTCTCCCCTAGGTGTCCTGTTTGTAAACTTCTACATGGGTACCATCGAGCAAAAAGTCTTAGTCGACATGAACTTGAAACCGGCCATATACTGCAGGTATGTTGAGGACATTTTTACACAGGTACCTGATGTCAGACATCTGCAGGAGCTGAAGGAGGCATTTGAGCAGAATTCCGTGCTGCGTTTCACTTACGAGATGGAAAAGGATGGGAAGCTGCCCTTTCTAGATGTAACAGTCATGGAAAAGAGCGGAGGTTTCCACACTGCAGTCTACACTAAGGAAACGAACATAGGAATGTGCCTAAAGCCAACAGCGACAGCCCAGACAGGTACAAGAGGAGTGATGGTAACGCATATGTCGACCGTGCTCTCAGCGACAGCTCAGAATGGAAGCAAGTCGACGAAGAACTCTGTAGGGTAAGGCAGGTCCTAGTCAACAACGGCTTCTCCAATGGTTTCGTCGAAGACATCATAAGAAGGAAAGTGAAACGCCATGCAACCTCTGAAGAGACAACTAACACAACACCTATACCCCCTATTAGACTATTTTACAGGAACTTCTTTTCCACAGCTCATAAAACGGAGGAAAGGGTCCTGAAAGATATTGTTAATAGAAACGTTATCCCTACAGATAAAAATCAGAGGATACAACTGACGATTTACTATAAAACCAGAAAAACGGCCAGCCTACTCATGAGAAACTCTCCAGACACAAAGCAGAACGCTTTAAAAGAGACCAACGTCGTCTATGCCTTCAAATGCCCTCTTGGGGACTGTAAGCTCCAAAAAACCCAGTATATAGCCAAGACAACAACATCTCTTTCTAGGCGTTTAACGATGCATAAGCAACAGGGCTCCATTAAGGAACATATAATCTCTTCCCATAACCAAACCATCGCCAGAGAAATCCTAGTAAACAACACAGAAATCATCGATAGATACAGCGATAGCAGGCGGCTTGACGTTTGCGAGGCACTACACATCAAGAAGTCAACACCAGCAATCAACAGCCAATTATTGCACAACTATATTCTACCCACCTCAAGACTCCGCTCCAATATAGAAGCATCAAGAAATATGGACCAATAGGCTTTCTACAAACACTTCTATTCAATACCCATTGTTTCTGTTCTGTCTTGTGTTGATACTTTTAATACCCTATTAATATCCCCTCCTGTTCTGTCTTGTGTTAATGCCACATCACCCTTCCCACCTCACTCAAATGTAGATATAAAATCAGAGATACGTTCTAATCAGTTGTGTATTTGTGAAGTCTTTGAAAATGTAATAAGTTTTACGAAACGCGCCCGTGTCGCGTCAGACTAGAAATAAAAATGAATTTTGGAGAAGTGATTTTTGATTTACCTCCAACAGTGAAGCGTAATGTACGAAAGATTGAGAAAATTCGTGTTAGAATTATTAATCTTACTTTTTCGATCATATTTAATAATATATGTCTACAGGAAAGACTGCTACCAAAATATACTAATATATATATATATATATATATATATATATATATATATATATATATATATATATATATATATATATATATATTGTCACGATAATCTCTTTCAAGAGAGATTGAGCGTGCTCTTCTCTACATAAAGTTACGTATATTATACAACAATAAGATGCTACCCTCAAGATACGTCTACCAGTAGCACAAAACGTTTTGACCAGGAGGCAAACGTACCCAAGACTCATCCCTACTCCACACTCCCTCCATGCCGGCTCAGTCATCAACCAGCAAACTACCATTCCCAGCTTGCCTGCTTCTGATTGGTGACCCGCCGATTGCACACCTGCACCTCTGCGCCCTCTACAAGTCGATGTCTGGGCTTGAACCAGCCATTGAAGTCAAAATATCCTTGTGCTCTCAAGCCGTGAACAACTAACTGATATATGCTGTCTATCAGGTGAATGTTTCTCAGCTAGCGCTATATTCTCAGCACCTGCTTATTATTTTTCACATTGTCTTTATATTATTGTAGAGTAACGTCATCCCTATTCTTCATTTATGTTATATGTTTTTGGCTTGTTTGTTTGCACTGTACATAGCCAAGGGATTGTCTTTGTTTTTAATTTGTTTTCTATGTTAATTAAAGTTTCATTGTTCATACTACGTGTTTTGCGTATCTTCCCTTACTTTACCACAGATAAACTTCCAAGCAGTCTATCTTTTTTTTGTAAGTGTGACTAGGCATTGACACCAGCCATTGGAGGATTGCCGAACATCAACACTCCTACACTTTCCCGTCACAATATATATGTATATATATATATATATATATATATATACATATATATATATATATATATATATATATATATATATATATATATATATATATATATATATATATATATAAATATATATATAAATATATATATATATATATATATATATATATATATATATATATATATATATATATATATATATAAATATATATATATATATATATATATATATATATATATATATATATATATACATATGCGAACAAGCCTGAACGGTCTCCAGGCATATATGCAACTGAAAACTCACACCCCAGAAGTGACTCGATCCCATACTGCCAGGAGCACTCTGCATCCGGCATACAGGACACCTTAACCACTCAACCAACACGACCGGACAATAGAGGATGGTAGCAGAGGCTAATTCCCCATCCCCCCGCTGGCACTCTGATGGTAATCTTTGGCATGGTATTTTATCAAATCACCTCATTCTTTGGGGCACACGTGAGGAACACAAATGCAAATCTTCCAAAATTCAAGATAATGCAGACAGACCACTTTCCTACAGCATGTGGAGTAGTATCGGCAATGGAAAAAGAACAACCAGAGCTCAAACTTTCCATTACAGTCAACCTGAAAGGAGAAATAATAATGACACCACAAGACCAACAGACTGCAAATTACTTAGAAAAAGTAAGAGTCCTGCAAGGGAAACCTGTATTCTTGGAAAAGCTGGACCCTTCAGAAAGACGCACACGAGTTGTGCTTTTGGGATACCCAATTGACTTTCCACTGGATCCAGTACTAGAACACAAGCAAATCCTGAATGCGGAACAATGCCGCACAAAAGTAGACAAGGCAGCAACACTTCAGGTTCTGGTGACCGTCATGGGACATGTGCCAGAAACATTCAGTCTTGGAAATTGGGAACATACCGACAGAGACCATACGTCCCAAAACCCCTGCGCTGCTTCAGGTGTCAGAAATACGGCCACCATCAATCATGCTGCACCGGACAGGATAGATGCGGAGTGTGCAGCCTGAGACATCCAACCAAAGACTGTATAGACAAGCACAAGGCGAATCAGGCCACAACAGCCAAATGTCCAAATTGTGGAGGCAAACATCATGCCTGGAGCACAACCTGCTCTGAACGGATAGAAAAAGTGCAGACAGCTCAGGCCAGGATAAACACACAGACCAACACTACATACCCCAACACCAACGTCTGGAACACTTGTGCACAGCCACAACACACACTCTCACAGAGCAAAATTTCCCGAATCTATTGATTCCAAATCAGAAAATACACAAAAGTGCTGCAGAAATACAGCAAATGCAAAAGAGCAAAAAACAATTACTTTCGGAATCAACACAAGAGATACACAGTTTTACCGAGGTCCAGCTGAAAAACATCGTGAAGATCATGGCAGAGACCATTATCAATTGCCTACAGGTGACGCAGAACGCCTCACAGCAACAGACTCAAGAAATCACTTGTGTGATAATGGACAAGATCGTGCAGCAGACCACAGTTACACAAGAAATAGACAGTCTGAGACAAGATGGAGCACAAGAGGATAAACAACGCAACATGGACATACAGACTACCAACAACAGTCGGGTAGTCAAGACACCAGAACATCAACATTTACAAAAGCAACTGCAAGAAGCTGTGACCACCCAAGATCAACAGAATCTTACAACACAAGAAACAGACAACAACAGTCAATGCAGTCTGATCCCAGCAAACAATTTAAGGTTGCCACAACATATCTGGAAAGTATTTGAAAGGATTGGAAACGTTTGTTTTATCGTATCAGATACGAATTTGTGTGTGGAATTAAATAGGTTTCCAAAAATATAACCAAAACCTACGTATCTAGCACTAATTTGAGATGTTGTGGCAACTTTACAATCCTATCATGAATCATTCATAATCCATTCATATACCAATATGAATCTCTAATGAAAGGTTTGAGCCTATAATGTGAACCCTTTTCACATCTTTGTGTTTAAAGTTAAATTTCTTGAAATTAAATTATATTATTTTATATTATATTATTATATTCAATTTAAATATTAAAACCAATTTAAGGGTAAAAAAAATCAAATAATTTATATTTTTTGTTATTATTTACTAACAAATCAGCAAAAATACAAAAACATATGCCCTATATAAATAGATATATATATATATATATATATATATATATATATATATATATATATATATATATATATATATATATATATATATATATATATATATATATATATATATATAAAATATATATATAAATAATATATATATATATATATATATATAAATAATATACATATATAAATAATATATATATATATATATATATATATATATATATATATATATATATATAATATATATATATATAAATAATATATATATAAAAATCATATATATAAATAATATATATATAAATAATGTTCAGCAGGGGGCTTTACAGGCCTAAGACCCCAGCACAGCAAATAAATGCTGAACCCGGTGCTTGGAGATGCTGCAAAGGACCTTCTAGTGGAACTTACCAGATTCTCCAACATGTGTTTGGCTGGCGGCATCCCTGAGGACATCAGGCCTGTCTTTTATGGAGCAGCACTCTGTGCTCTAAAGAAGAAGCATAGGGGTATCAGGCCCATTGCCGTTGGCAACACCCTCCGACGCCTCGTAGCTAAGGCTGCAGTCAGATCTATCAGCCAGGAAGCAGCCACCTTGCTGAAACCTCATCAGCTCGGGTTTCGGATCCCCCTAGGTTGTGAAGCTGCAGGACATGCAGCGCGGGCTTACATTGCTGATCTCCCGGACCAGAAGGCACTAGTAAAGCTTGACTTAAAAAATGCCTTCAATCAAGTCAGACGAGACGCTGTCCTCAGGGCTGTACACAACCATTTCCGTCCCCTTTACCCATTCATCCGATCGTGCTACAGTGGGGACTCTAAGCTTCTTTTTGGGGAGCATGAAATAAACTCCTGTGAAGGTGTCCAACAAGGTGACCCCTTAGCCCCCCTCCTTTTCTGCCTAGCTATCAAAGAGGTCACTGATAGTCTGACAAGCGAGCTAAACATCTGGTACCTGGATGATGGCACTCTCGCTGGAACTCCGGAAACCATTTTGGAGGATATAAGGAAAATCCAGGAGCAGGGAGCAGCCTTAGGCCTCATTCTCAATGCATCCAAATGTGAAATAATCTCCCGCAACCCAGACATCACTGGGCAAATACAAAATGTTCTTCCAGACATTCTCGTTGTCGAGCCACCGGACTGCACTCTCCTGGGTGCCCCCATTGGCCCACGAGCAATCGAGGAGGTCCTGGCTGCAAAAATCACTGACCTAAAGAGAATGCTGGACAGGATTGAAAAGATTGATGCCCATGATGCTCTCTTTCTCCTCACAAGATGCCTGTCTCTCCCTAAGTTGACCTACTTTCTGAGATGTTCTCCATCCTACAGCAGCCCTAAGTTAAATGTGTATGACACCCTTCTGAGGTTCATGCTGGTGAAAGTCCTGAACCTGCCATTGGACGACTCTCAG
Organism: Procambarus clarkii; assembly: GCF_040958095.1. Taxonomy (NCBI): domain Eukaryota; kingdom Metazoa; phylum Arthropoda; class Malacostraca; order Decapoda; family Cambaridae; genus Procambarus; species Procambarus clarkii. Next base: position 37,109,887 of record NC_091185.1, on the reverse strand, counting down.
TGGGAGCAAGCAACCCTTCCTGTAAGACTCGGCGGCCTTGGTGTCCGCACAGCCTCCCAAATGGCTCTACCAGCCTTCCTTTCCTCCTCCCATGCATTGCACGACCTCGTCAGAGATATTTTACCTGCAACCCTGAGAGATTCAGCAGGAATACACGATCCTGCTTTCACTGAATGTTCAAATCAGTGGGATGTTCTTGCAGCCCCAGCAACCATTATAGAGCCAACAAAACAACACAAACAGTCCGGCTGGGACCACCCTCTAGTGGAAAAAGTAGCTGATGCCATGCTCAGCGTCGCAACATCAGACAAGAAGAAAGCCCGTCTCAGAGCAGTGCCCCCCATGCAGGAGACTTCCTCCTGGCAGTACCCATGTCAGCGATGGGCACGCGCCTAGATCCAGAATCCCTTCGTGTAGCAGTGGCCCTCCGCCTTGGTGCCCCAATTCACACTGAATACAAGTGTATTTGCAACAGGGTGGAAGCAGACCAATACGGACTGCATGGGTTGCATTGCGGAAGCACAAAGGGCTGGCATGCAAGACACAATGAGATCAATGACATCATCAAGAGAAGCCTCGTCTCAGCTAGGTGCCCAGCGGAGAGAGAACCTCGCATCCTAGGGGTCCAAAACCCGGATTTCCCCACACTTCGCCCTGATGGCATCACCATATACTCATAGAAGGAGTATGGTGTCAACCATACTGTCATAGAAGTCAACCATATGGTGTCATAGAAGGAGTCAACACCATTGCTGGTGTTGACTTCTTGATGTGTAGTGCCTCGCAAACGTCAAGCCGCCTGCTATCGCTGTATCTATCGATGATTTCTGTGTTGTTTACTAGGATTTCTCTGGCGATGGTTTGGTTATGGGAAGAGATTATATGTTCCTTAATGGAGCCCTGTTGTTTATGCATCGTTAAACGCCTAGAAAGAGATGTTGTTGTCTTGCCTATATACTGGGTTTTTTGGAGCTTACAGTCCCCAAGTGGGCATTTGAAGGCATAGACGACGTTAGTCTCTTTTAAAGCGTTCTGTTTCGTGTCTGGAGAGTTTCTCATGAGTAGGCTGGCCGTTTTTCTGGTTTTATAGTAAATCGTCAGTTGTATCCTCTGATTTTTGTCTGTAGGGATAACGTTTCTATTAACAATATCTTTCAGGACCCTTTCCTCTGTTTTATGAGCTGTGGAAAAGAAGTTCCTGTAAAATAGTCTAATAGGGGGTATAGGTGTTGTGTTAGTTGTCTCTTCGGAGGTTGCATGGCTTTTCACTTTCCTTCTTATGATGTCTTCGATGAAACCATTGGAGAAGCCGTTATTGACTAGAACCTGCCTTACCCTACAGAGTTCTTCGTCGACTTGCTTCCATTCTGAGCTGTGGCTGAGAGCACGGTCGACGTATGCGTTAACAACACTCCTCTTGTACCTGTCAGGGCAGTCGCTGTTGGCATTTAGGCACATTCCTATGTTTGTTTCCTTTGTGTAGACTGCAGTGTGGAAACCTCCGCCCTTTTCCATGACTGTTACATCTAGAAAAGGCAGCTTCCCATCCTTTTCCGTCTCGTAAGTGAAACGCAGCACGGAACTCTGCTCAAATGCCTCCTTCAGCTCCTGCAGATGTCTGACATCAGGTACCTGTGTAAAAATGTCGTCAACATACCTGCAGTATATGGCCGGTTTCAAGTTCATGTCGACTAAGACTTTTTGCTCGATGGTACCCATGTAGAAGTTTGCAAACAGGACACCTAGGGGAGAACCCATGGCGACCCCATCTACTTGCTTATACATGTGCCCATCCGGGCTCAAGAAGGGTGCCTCTTTAGTACAAGCTTGGAGTAGTTTCCTCAGAATACTTTCTGGCATGTCAAGAGGAGTACAGGCTGGATCACGATACACTCTGTCGGCTATCATTCCGATTGTCTCGTCCACAGGTACGTTGGTAAACAGCGATTCTACGTCCAACGAGGCTCTTATCCCTGTGGCCCGTGCGCCCCGCAGTAAGTCCACAAATTCCTTTGGAGACTTCAGGCTGAAGGCGCAAGGAACATAAGGAGTCAGCAGGCCGTTGAGTCGCTTCGCCAATCTGTACGTGGGTGTGGGTATCTGGCTAATGATTGGCCGAAGTGGGTTTCCAGGCTTGTGCGTCTTGACATTTCCATACGCATATCCAGGTTTATATTCCCCAATGATCTTTGGCAGGTGGAGTCCGGATTTCTTGGCGTTCACAGTTTCGATCAGTTTGTTGACCTTTGCTTTTAATTCGGCTGTAGTGTCCTTCGTTACCCTTTGGAACTTAGTTTGGTCAGAGAGTATGATGTTCATTTTCGCCAGATATTCGTCTTTTTTAAGAATGACATATATTGGCGACTTGTCACCTCTCCTGACAACTATCTCCTTGTTCTCACGAAGGCTTTTAGCTGCCGCTCTAAGCTCGGGGGACAGTATGGTGCTTCTGTAGTTGCCTCGATTCTTTCCTCCTTCTGCAATAAGTTCTGCTTGTAAGGTATCTTTGGTAGTGACCTTCTTTTGTGTCTCGAGGTCGAATATGTCGTCCAACAGAATTTCCAACTCCACTTTCCGGGCCATTTCACTCGGTCTGGACATAACATGACAGTTTATGCCCAGATTTAGGAGAGTGACTTGGTCCTCAGTGAGGTTAATTCCTGCAAGGTTCAGGAAGCCATCTCTTGGTCGTGGAATTGCCATAGGTCCTCCATATAATGTTGTTAGTTTCTTGATAATCCTTGTTTCAGTGCTGAGGTGATGTTGGTCTGTGAGGATGTCGAGGTGTTGTTCAATGCGGGTACGGATACTATGGTCGATGTTGCTATTTCTCCACTCGTTTGTAGCATGAAGTAGTTGCGTTTTTTTGTCTTTGATTTCATTCTCTGCCTTGTATATCTGATCACGAATCAGATCCTGGCGATATTTTATCGTGAAGGCTTGATTCCTTGCTGCTGGGTCGTGCACTTTAACATTAGTATATTTTGGTAGCAGTCTTTCCTGTAGACATATTTTATTAAATATGACCGAAAAAGTAAGATTAATAATTCTAACACGAATTTTCTCAATCTTTCGTACATTATGCTTCACTGTTGGAGGTAAATCAAAAATCACTTCTACAAAATTCATTTTTATTTCTAGTCTGACGCGACACGGGCGCGTTTCGTAAAACTTATTACATTTTCAAAGACTTCACAAATACACAACTGATTAGAACTTGCGTTTCCCTGATTAGAACTTGCGTTTCACTTACGAGACGGAAAAGGATGGGAAGCTGCCTTTTCTAGATGTAACAGTCATGGAAAAGGGCGGAGGTTTCCACACTGCAGTCTACACAAAGGAAACAAACATAGGAATGTGCCTAAATGCCAACAGCGACTGCCCTGACAGGTACAAGAGGAGTGTTGTTAACGCATACGTCGACCGTGCTCTCAGCCACAGCTCAGAATGGAAGCAAGTCGACGAAGAACTCTGTAGGGTAAGGCAGGTTCTAGTCAATAACGGCTTCTCCAATGGTTTCATCGAAGACATCATAAGAAGGAAAGTGAAAAGCCATGCAACCTCCGAAGAGACAACTAACACAACACCTATACCCCCTATTAGACTATTTTACAGGAACTTCTTTTCCACAGCTCATAAAACAGAGGAAAGGGTCCTGAAAGATATTGTTAATAGAAACGTTATCCCTACAGACAAAAATCAGAGGATACAACTGACGATTTACTATAAAACCAGAAAAACGGCCAGCCTACTCATGAGAAACTCTCCAGACACGAAACAGAACGCTTTAAAAGAGACTAACGTCGTCTATGCCTTCAAATGCCCACTTGGGGACTGTAAGCTCCAAAAAAACCAGTATATAGGCAAGACAACAACATCTCTTTCTAGGCGTTTAACGATGCATAAACAACAGGGCTCCATTAAGGAACATATAATCTCTTCCCATAACCAAACCATCGCCAGAGAAATCCTAGTAAACAACACAGAAATCATCGATAGATACAGCGATAGCAGGCGGCTTGACGTTTGCGAGGCACTACACATCAAGAAGTCAACACCAGCAATCAACAGCCAATTATTGCACAACTATATTCTACCCACCTCAAGACTAGGCTCCAATATAGAAGCATCAAGAAATATGGACCAATAGGCTTTCTTCAAACACTTCTATTCAATAACCATTGTTTCTGTTCTGTCTTGTGTTGATACTTTTAATACCCTATTAATATCCTCTAGTGTTCTGTCTTGTGTTAATGCCACATCATCCTTCCCACCTCACTCAAATGTAATGCCACATCACCCTTCCCACCTCACTCAAATGTAGATATAAAATCAGGGAAACGCAAGTTCTAATCAGTTGTGTATTTGTGAAGTCTTTGAAAATGTAATAAGTTTTACGAAACGCGCCCGTGTCGCGTCAGACTAGAAATAAAAATGAATTTTGGAGAAGTGATTTTTGATTTACCTCCAACAGTGAAGCATAATGTACGAAAGATTGAGAAAATTCGTGTTAGAATTATTAATCTTACTTTTTCGGTCATATTTAATAAAATATGTCTACAGGAAAGACTGCTACCAAAATATACTAATGTTAAAGTGCACGACCCAGCAGCAAGGAATCAAGCCTTCACGATAAAATATCGCCAGGATCTGATTCGTGATCAGATATACAAGGCAGAGAATGAAATCAAAGACAAAAAAACGCAACTACTTCATGCTACAAACGAGTGGAGAAATAGCAACATCGACCATAGTATCCGTACCCGCATTGAACAACACCTCGACATCCTCACAGACCAACATCACCTCAGCACTGAAACAAGGATTATCAAGAAACTAACAACATTATATGGAGGACCTATGGCAATTCCACGACCAAGAGATGGCTTCCTGAACCTTGCAGGAATTAACCTCACTGAGGACCAAGTCACTCTCCTAAATCTGGGCATAAACTGTCATGTTATGTCCAGACCGAGTGAAATGGCCCGGAAAGTGGAGTTGGAAATTCTGTTGGACGACATATTCGACCTCGAGACACAAAAGAAGGTCACTACCAAAGATACCTTACAAGCAGAACTTATTGCAGAAGGAGGAAAGAATCGAGGCAACTACAGAAGCACCATACTGTCCCCCGAGCTTAGAGCGGCAGCTAAAAGCCTTCGTGAGAACAAGGAGATAGTTGTCAGGAGAGGTGACAAGTCGCCAATATATGTCATTCTTAAAAAAGACGAATATCTGGCGAAAATGAACATCATACTCTCTGACCAAACTAAGTTCCAAAGGGTAACGAAGGACACTACAGCCGAATTAAAAGCAAAGGTCAACAAACTGATCGAAACTGTGAACGCCAAGAAATCCGGACTCCACCTGCCAAAGATCATTGGGGAATATAAACCTGGATATGCGTATGGAAATGTCAAGACGCACAAGCCTGGAAACCCACTTCGGCCAATCATTAGCCAGATACCCACACCCACGTACAGATTGGCGAAGCGACTCAACGGCCTGCTGACTCCTTATGTTCCTTGCGCCTTCAGCCTGAAGTCTCCAAAGGAATTTGTGGACTTACTGCGGGGCGCACGGGCCACAGGGATAAGAGCCTCGTTGGACGTAGAATCGCTGTTTACCAACGTACCTGTGGACGAGACAATCGGAATGATAGCCGACAGAGTGTATCGTGATCCAGCCTGTACTCCTCTTGACATGCCAGAAAGTATTCTGAGGAAACTACTCCAAGCTTGTACTAAAGAGGCACCCTTCTTGAGCCCGGATGGGCACATGTATAAGCAAGTAGATGGGGTCGCCATGGGTTCTCCCCTAGGTGTCCTGTTTGCAAACTTCTACATGGGTACCATCGAGCAAAAAGTCTTAGTCGACATGAACTTGAAACCGGCCATATACTGCAGGTATGTTGACGACATTTTTACACAGGTACCTGATGTCAGACATCTGCAGGAGCTGAAGGAGGCATTTGAGCAGAGTTCCGTGCTGCGTTTCACTTACGAGACGGAAAAGGATGGGAAGCTGCCTTTTCTAGATGTAACAGTCATGGAAAAGGGCGGAGGTTTCCACACTGCAGTCTACACAAAGGAAACAAACATAGGAATGTGCCTAAATGCCAACAGCGACTGCCCTGACAGGTACAAGAGGAGTGTTGTTAACGCATACGTCGACCGTGCTCTCAGCCACAGCTCAGAATGGAAGCAAGTCGACGAAGAACTCTGTAGGGTAAGGCAGGTTCTAGTCAATAACGGCTTCTCCAATGGTTTCATCGAAGACATCATAAGAAGGAAAGTGAAAAGCCATGCAACCTCCGAAGAGACAACTAACACAACACCTATACCCCCTATTAGACTATTTTACAGGAACTTCTTTTCCACAGCTCATAAAACAGAGGAAAGGGTCCTGAAAGATATTGTTAATAGAAACGTTATCCCTACAGACAAAAATCAGAGGATACAACTGACGATTTACTATAAAACCAGAAAAACGGCCAGCCTACTCATGAGAAACTCTCCAGACACGAAACAGAACGCTTTAAAAGAGACTAACGTCGTCTATGCCTTCAAATGCCCACTTGGGGACTGTAAGCTCCAAAAAACCCAGTATATAGGCAAGACAACAACATCTCTTTCTAGGCGTTTAACGATGCATAAACAACAGGGCTCCATTAAGGAACATATAATCTCTTCCCATAACCAAACCATCGCCAGAGAAATCCTAGTAAACAACACAGAAATCATCGATAGATACAGCGATAGCAGGCGGCTTGACGTTTGCGAGGCACTACACATCAAGAAGTCAACACCAGCAATCAACAGCCAATTATTGCACAACTATATTCTACCCACCTCAAGACTCCGCTCCAATATAGAAGCATCAAGAAATATGGACCAATAGGCTTTCTACAAACACTTCTATTCAATAACCATTGTTTCTGTTCTGTCTTGTGTTGATACTTTTAATACCCTATTAATATCCTCTAGTGTTCTGTCTTGTGTTAATGCCACATCATCCTTCCCACCTCACTCAAATGTAATGCCACATCACCCTTCCCACCTCACTCAAATGTAGATATAAAATCAGGGAAACGCAAGTTCTAATCAGTTGTGTATTTGTGAAGTCTTTGAAAATGTAATAAGTTTTACGAAACGCGCCCGTGTCGCGTCAGACTAGAAATAAAAATGAATTTTGGAGAAGTGATTTTTGATTTACCTCCAACAGTGAAGCATAATGTACGAAAGATTGAGAAAATTCGTGTTAGAATTATTAATCTTACTTTTTCGGTCATATTTAATAAAATATATATATATATATATATATATATATATATATATATATATATATATATGTATATATATATGCGAACAAGCCTGAATGGTCCCCAGGACAATATGCAACTGAAAACTCACACCCCAGAAGTGACTCGAACCCATACTCCCTGGAGCAACGCAACTGGTATGTACAAGACGCCTTAATCCACTTGACCTCCACGACCGGACATAATGAGGTGATAGCCGAGGCTATTTGAACCACCCCACCGCCGGCACTCGGATAGTAATCTTGGGCATAGCATTTTACCAAATCACCTCATTCTTTGGGGCACACGTGAGGAACACAAATGGGAACAAGCCTGAATGGTCCCCAGGACAATATGCAACTGAAAACTCACACCCCAGAAGTGACTCGAACCCATACTCCCAGGAGCAACACAACTGGTATGTACAAGACGCCTTAATCCACTTAACCATCACGACCGAACATAATGAGGTGATAGCCGAGGCTATTTGAACCACCCCACTTGTTCGCATTTGTGTTCCTCACGTGTGCCCCAAAGAATGAGGTGATTTGGTAAAATGCTATGCCCAAGATTACTATCCGAGTGCCGGCGGTGGGGTGGTTCAAATAGCCTCGGCTATCACCTCATTATGTCCGGTCGTGATGGTCAAGGGGATTAAGGCGTCTTGTACATTCCAGTTGCGTTGCTCCTGGGAGTATGGGTTCGAGTCACTTCTGGGGTGTGAGTTTTCAGTTGCATATTGTCCTGGGGACCATTCAGGCTTGTTCACATTTGTGTTCCTCACGTGTGCCCCAAAGAATGAGGTGATTTGGTAAAATGCTATGCCCAAGATTACTATCTGAGTGCCGGCGGTGGGGTGGTTCAAATAGCCTCGGCTATCACCTCATTATGTCCGGTCGTGATGGTCAAGTGGATTAAGGCGTCTTGTACATACCAGTTGCGTTGCTCCTGGGAGTATGGGTTCGAGTCACTTCTGGGGTGTGAGTTTTCAGTTGCATATTGTCCTGGGGACCATTCAGGCTTGTTCGCATTTGTGTTCCTCACGTGTGCCCCAAAGAATGAGGTGATTTGGTAAAATGCTATGCCCAAGATTACTATCTGAGTGCCGGCGGTGGGGTGGTTCAAATAGCCTCGGCTATCACCTCATTATGTCCGGTCGTGATGGTCAAGTGGATTAAGGCGTCTTGTACATACCAGTTGCGTTGCTCCTGGGAGTATGGGTTCGAGTCACTTCTGGGGTGTGAGTTTTCAGTTGCATATTGTCCTGGGGACCATTCAGGCTTGTTCGCATTTGTGTTCCTCACGTGTGCCCCAAAGAATGAGGTGATTTGGTAAAATGCTATGCCCAAGATTACTATCTGAGTGCCGGCGGTGGGGTGGTTCAAATAGCCTCGGCTATCACCTCATTATGTCCGGTCGTGATGGTCAAGTGGATTAAGGCGTCTTGTACATACCAGTTGCGTTGCTCCTGGGAGTATGGGTTCGAGTCACTTCTGGGGTGTGAGTTTTCAGTTGCATATTGTCCTGGGGACCATTCAGGCTTGTTCGCATTTGTGTTCCTCACGTGTGCCCCAAAGAATGAGGTGATTTGGTAAAATGCTATGCCCAAGATTACTATCTGAGTGCCGGCGGTGGGGTGGTTCAAATAGCCTCGGCTATCACCTCATTATGTCCGGTCGTGATGGTCAAGTGGATTAAGGCGTCTTGTACATACCAGTTGCGTTGCTCCTGGGAGTATGGGTTCGAGTCACTTCTGGGGTGTGAGTTTTCAGTTATATATATACATATATATATATATATATATATATATATATATATATATATATATATATATATATATATATATATATATATATATATATATATATATATAAATAATATATATATATATATATATATATATATATATATATATATATATATATATATATATATATATATATATATATATATATATATATATATATATATATATATATATTAGAGAGGAGAGAGAGAGAGAGAGAAGAAAGAGAAGAAGAAGAGAGAGTGATTGAGAGAAGAAAGAGAAGAAGAAGAGATATGCAGATAGGTAATGTAAGAGAGAGAGAAGAGGAAGAGAGAAGAGTGTGAGAAGATGAGAGAGAGATCAAGAAAAATAGAGACAGAACAAGAAGAGAGTGAGACAGAGAAGAAGAGAAGAGGGGAACGGAGAGAGGGGAGGCTGTATGGCGGAGAGTGGCGGCTGTGGCGGACAGTGGCGGCGGTGGCGGATAGTGGCGGCGGGCGGACAGTGGCGGCTGTGGCGGACAGTGGCGGCGGTGGTGGACAGTGGCGGCGGTGGCGGACAGTGGTGGCGGTGGCGCACAGTGGTGGCGGTGGCGGTCAGTGGCGGCGGGCGGACAGTGGCGGCGGGCGGACAGTGGTGGCGGTGGCGGACAGTGGTGGCGTTGGCGGACAGTGGTAACGGTGGCGGACAGTGGCGGCGGGCGGACAGTGGCAGCAGGCGGACAGTGGTGGCGGTGGCGGACAGTGGTGGCAGTGGCGGCGGTGGCGGACACTGGCGGCTGTGTCTGGCGGTGGCGGACCATGGCGGTGGTGGCGGGCGGTAGTGGTGGGTGGTGGTGGGAGGTGGCGGGCGGCGGTGGTGGGTGGTGGCGGCTGGTGGCGGTGGCGGCTTGCGGTGGCGACTGTGGCAACGGGCGGTGGTGGCAGCTGGTGGCGGTTTTGGCGGTTGGTGGTGGCGGGCGGTGGCGGCTGGTGGCGGTGGCAGCTGGTGGCAGGCGGTGGTGGCGGCTGGTTGTGGCGGTGATGGCGGCTGGTGGTGGCTATGGCAGCTGGTGGCAGCTTGTGGTGGCGGCTGGCGGTGGCGACTGTGGCAACGGGCGGTGGCGGGCTGTGGTGGCGGCTGGTGGTGGCGGTGGTGGTGGCAGCTGGTGGTGGGCGGTGGCGGCTGGTGGTGGTGGCAGCTGATGGCGGCTGCAGCTGATAGCGGCTGGTGGCAGTGGCAGCTGATGGCGGCTGGTGGTGGCGGTGATGGCGGCTGGTGGTGGTGGTGGCGGCTGGTGGCGGTGGCAGCTGGTGGCGGTTGGTGGTGGCAGCTGGTGGCGGCTGGTGTTGGCGGCTGGTGGCGGCGGTGATGGCGGCTGGTGGCGGGCGGTGGCGGCTGGTGGTGGCGGCTGGTGGTGGCGGCGGTGGTGGGTGGTGGTGGCGGCGGTGATGGGTGGTGGCGGCTGTGGTGGGTGGTGGCGGTGGTGGGTGGTGGAGGGTGGCGGCTGGTGGCGGCCAGCTGGGACACACCCTTCACCACTGAAGGTCTGAGCACAACTAACCATGTGTCTTCCTCACCACCAGCCCAGTGTTGCCAGCTCGCCCTCTCAAAATGTTTCCTTCAAAGATTGTATATTATCTTTGAACAACAAGTTTTATTATCAAGGAAATAATGCATATATTATTGTCACATTAATACTGTGCAATATCTTATTACATTCCTGCTAAATAATTATAAGTTGAAACAGGACAAAAAATCCAACATATATATAAAAGCGAACAAGCCTGAATGGTCCCCAGGACAATATGCAACTGAAAACTCACACCCCAGAAGTGACTCGAACCCATACTCCCAGATGCCACGCAACTGGTATGTACAAGACGCCTTAATCCACTTGACCATCACGACCGGACAAAATGAGGTGATAGCCGAGGCTATTTGAACCACCCCACCGCCGGCACTCGGATAGTAATCTTGGGCATAGCATTTTACCAAATCACCTCATTCTTTGGGGCACACGTGAGGAACACAAATGCGAACAAGCCTGAATGGTCCCCAGGACAATATGCAACTGAAAACTCACACCCCAGAAGTGACTCGAACCCATACTCCCAGAGTATGGGTTCCTCACGTGTGCCCCAAAGAATGAGGTGATTTGGTAAAATGCTATGCCCAAGATTACTATCCGAGTGCCGGCGGTGGGGTGGTTCAAATAGCCTCGGCTATCACCTCATTTTGTCCGGTCGTGATGGTCAAGTGGATTAAGGCGTCTTGTACATACCAGTTGCGTGGCATCTGGGAGTATGGGTTCGAGTCACTTCTGGGGTGTGAGTTTTCAGTTATATATATAAAAACCAACATTAGAGATCACGAGGCCTAGGCCTATCTGTGACCACACATCGTGCCTCAATGGCCAGCTACCCTCTCACACCACACACTCTTAACTCACTCTCACTCTTACTCTCAGTCACTCGTACACACTATTACTCACTCTTACTCTCAGTCATCCTTACTCACTCTTACTCACTCTCATAATCACTCTTACTCTCACTCTTACTCTCAGTCACTCTTACTCTCAGTCACTCTTACTCTCAGTCACTCCTACTCTGTCACTCTTACTCACTCTCAGTCACCCTTACCCATTCATACTCACTCTCCCACTCTTACTCTCATACACTTACTCTCAATCACTCTTACTCTCACTCACTCTCAATTACTCTTAATCTCAATCACTCTTACTCTCACTCTTACTCCCAATCACTCTTACTCTCAATCACTCTTACTCTCATTCTTACTCTTACTCACTCTTACTCTCACTCTTACTCTCAATCACTCTTACTCTCACTCCTACTCCCAATCACTCTTACTCTCAATCACTCTTACTCTCAATCACTCTTACTCTCAATCACTCTTACTCTCAATCACTTTTACTCTCACTCTAACTCTCACTCTAACTCTCAATCACTCTTACTCTCACTCTCAATCACTCTTACTCTCATTCTCAATCACTCTTACTCTCACTCTAACTCTCAATCACTCTTACTCTCATTCTCAATCACTCTTACTCTCAATCACTCTTACTCTCTCACTCACTCTTACTCACTCTCACTCCCTCTTACTAGCTCTCACTCCCTCCTACTCTCACTCACTCTTACTTATTCCTTCTCACTCTTACCCACTCTCAATCACTCTTACTCTCACTCACTCTCATTCACTCTTACTCTTACACACTCTCACTCACTCTTACTCTCCTTCAGTCACTCTTACTCTTACTCACTCTCAGTCACTCTTACTCTCACTCACTCTCATACTCACTCTTACTCACTCTCATACTCACTCTTACTCACTCTTACTCACTCTCAATCACTTACTCTTACTTGTAATGGACACAGCCTTCACAATTATACTTCAGAGAATGTAAACATCTAAGAGTCATTAGAAATATGTGTAGAATAATAAACCCTACATTGTTTGAGTTAGGGAAAACACCATTTGTCATATAGATACTAGCTGTTCTTAAAGATTCACCCATTTTGCACCAGCAAGATAACATATAAGATTTTAAGGGTTGACGAATGTTAATCTTCTTGTTTGATAAACTGTGCACTTGAGACATAGTAATAAGAACACGTCAATATAAGAAAACAAAACGTTTTCAGATTTTTTCACACCACTTTCCAGCAACTTTTATAATTTATATAAGTTATCTTAGGGAATAATAGATAAATTATTTATTTAAACATGATATTAGTGTTTAGTGGAATGCATAAGGAGTCAAATTGTGTTAAAAAGAGCGATTTTTAGACAATTTGGAAAACTACTTTTTTCTGATCATATTATAACTAAATGGATTTTGAACGTTTCACTGAGCCAATAAATATCATTCACAATTTATTAATGAATTTTACAAAAACACCATTAATTTTATATTTAAACATGTAAAAACTATTTGTAATACATTAGGAACAAAATAGTTGTAGAAAAACAATTTATTATAAAACCTTTGTGTTTGGATTTTTTTATTAAAAGTTTCTCAAAGGCTCTCCTGCACCATTCTCAATGCAAATCATTCCCACACCTATGGGAAGAGATAGACGAACGTTTTCTAGATGATTTGTGTTTGCTGGGATATGCAACAATGCCAACAAAGGCATATTGAACAGCAGAAACAGGTTCCAACAACACAAGAAACAGCCACGAACAATCAATGCAGTCCGACATGCAGCAATACCAACAACAAAGTGATGGACCACAGTTATGCACAGATTCCAACAATGCCGGGGATGACCACGAGCAATCAATGCAGTCCGATTTGCAGCAACACGACTTGCGAGGTGGAGAATATAGAGGTCGATTCCGAAGAGGAGTTCTACTAGAACAGGCAACACCAACCAAAACCATTGTCTGGCCATTACGAATACTGCAGTTTAATATACACCAAGAAGAACTTGAAAAATGGTATGCAACATACACACCACCTGAGGGTTTGAACATACTCGAGACCAATCTGCCGGAAGCCATTGCAGCTGCTGCAAACAAAGCTATTCCAATCATTATCACAGGAAACACAAAACGATAGAACTATTGGTTCTATAGTAATGAAGTTAAAGAACAGAACCACAGAGTCAACATCTTCAGAAAACATCTAAAGAGAAACCCCACACCAGAAGGAAGAACTCTGCTAAGAGCGGTGATATCTGAAGCAAGACGAGTTTCTAGAGAAGTAAAGGAGGCAAGATGGTTTGAGTGATGTCAAACTCTAATTGAACATAGTAGTCTTGGCAAGATATGGGGTCAGATTAAAACTATATCAGGTCGACCAGCCCGACCACAGGCATGTATTCAACCATTGCAGGAGGCGGAGAGACTTGCTCTCCAATTTGCAGAAAGAACAGCTTCATATCAGCTTCCTGCAATGGTCCGAAGGCAGCAAGAACAAATAAAAAAAGAGAGGTTGACAGTCATTCATGAGAGCATAGCTATAAATGACGAATGTGACTGTCCCTTCACCAAACAAGAACTAATCAGAGCCAAAAAAGGTGGTAAGGACACTGCACCAGGTGCTAATAACATTACATACTCAATGATCGCACATGCAGGTCCTGCTGGAGAACAAGGAATATTGGACGTCATCAATGCATCTTGGCAGCAAGGCAAACGACCAACCTCTTGAAAGAAAGTACACATCAAACTGTTTCCTAAGCCGAAAGAACCTGGCAATTACAGACCCATTTCATTAACATCATGCATTAGTAAAACTGCAGAACGGATGGTCTTAAATAGGCTACTGTGGAAGACTGGAGACCTGCATAAACACATATTTGGCTTCACTAGAGGAGTAGGTACTGTCAACTGCATAGCTACATTACTAGGAACAGTTAACTCGGGTCCAGCTATAGTGATCTTCCTTGATCTAGAAAAAGCCTTCGAACTTGCAAGCAATTTTACACACCTTAGTTAAAAAAGGTGTAAAGGGAAAAATGCTAGCATGGATTCAAGATTACCTAAGTCACAGGTATGCCAGAGTAAAGTTGCAAGGACAAGTGTCGGACTACCACTTGCATGAGAATGGGACTCCACAAGGAGGATTCCTCAGTCCTAGTCTTTTTAACATCCTTATGGAAAACCTTGTTATCATGACATTTACAGAAGGGGTTAAATTGCTAAGCTATGCTGATGATATAGCGTTAGTCATTATAGGTCCCTCACTTCTAAATAAAGCACAAGGTTCATTAGATAAAGTAACATCTGAATGCAGCGTTTTAGTGCTAAAAATATCTGCACAGAAGTCTAAGACAGTGAGACTAGGCGGCAACACTCAAGACAGGCACCTATGCGTTCAAGATATTAACCTTCAGTGGGTTACACAATATCAATATTTCGGAGTGTGGATAGATTTTAAAAAGACATTCAACAAGCAAATTCAATATCTAAAGGAGAAAGCAAAATCACGACTGAATATAATGAGAGCAATCACAGGGCCTCGTCTAGGAGCGGGACACAAAGTGTTAAGAATGTTTTACATACACGCCGTTCGTTCCCTAGTTAATTATGCAGCGCCTGCCTTACTCACTCTTACTCCTGGTCAGTGGGCAAACGTTGAGGTTATTCAAAACGATGCATTGCGAATCATAACAGGAGCTCCCAGATGGACTAAAATACTGAACCTAAGACAAGAAACCAAGCTAACGTCGATTGAAATAAGGGTAAAAGGGATTGCTGCGTGCATGCTGACCAAGATATTGACTAGACCTAGAATCAGCTCACCTAAAGATATAATCACTGGAGCACTAACTCTAGACAGAAGACCCTCCAATAGCAGCAGGTGGACCCATTGTGCGATAAACACCATCAATACATTCGATATAACAAACACAGTCACTGAGAGGGGTGTCGACGAAATACATGCAGACTTTGTTATGCAAGCCCCTTGGGAATCTCTGCCAGCAGACTTTAAGATTATTGTTATTGAAGGAAAAAAGAACCAGACAAATCCTCATCTGCTACGTAACATTGCACAGATGCATATAGAAGCAAACTTGGCATCCGACAGCTTCAATTACTTCACAGATGAATCAGTAGACCAGCAGGGACAAGAAACCGGTGCTGCAGTTAAAGCAGGAAACTCTGTAAATATTTGGAGGCTCTCAAATGGGTGTTCGACTTTACAAACAGAGATGCTAGCCATTCAAAAGCTTTGGAACATTCTCTTACTGAACCCCGACAACGTGTTATCATACATACAGATTCGAGAACCGCCATTGAAACCTTGCAACAAGAACACATATGTGATAACATACATCTGACCACAAATGTCGTATCATTAATGCAAACACTCAAACGACAAGGCCGACGGGTACTTATCAACTGGGTTCCAAGTCATGTGGGAATAATAGGAAATTACATTGCAGACGAAGCTGCAAAGCTTGCAACTAAGAGAAGAAATATAGACATTTACATACCACAGAGTCTATCACAGATTAAGAAAGTAATTAGAAACAGAGCAATGCAAAAGATGTACAGTGACCACAACACAGCAGTTGCAACATCAGGATCTGCAGGTTGGTACAAGAATTCAACCAACTACGAACCACTTAGTTTGATGAAAGGGAGCAGTAGAGCAACAGAAGTATATTTACATCGCATCAGGCTTGGATACCTATGTGCATGTGAAATAGGCTTACAGATTCCGGAAGATGAGAGGAAATGTCAGCACGGTGGAGAAATGCCCAACACACCACTGGATCATTATCTAACACAGTGCACAGTTACAAACCCATTAAGATTTCAACTTAGATTCAACAGAGCAGAAGAAGTTGTTAAACACATATGGCAAAATCTTACTGAAGCTACCATACGAGTCATAAATACTCATACTCCGCCCAAGTAAACCAGAAACAAGCAACACTTAGTGGGCCAGCCAGAGGCTTAGGGCCCGCGCAGGAAAATCCCTGCAAAAAACAAAAACAAAACATCAGAGTGCCGGCGAGGGGATGGGGGGGGGGGGGAATTAGCCTTGGCTACCATCCTCTTTTGTCCGGTCGTGTTGGTCGAGTGGTTAAGGTGTCCTGTACGCCAGATACAGAGTGCTCCTGGCAGTATGGGTTCGAGTCACTTCAGGGGTGTGAGTTTTCAGTTATATATATATATATATATATATATATATATATATATATATATATATATATATATATATATATATATTATTAAATATGACCGAAAAAGTAAGATTAATAATTCTAACACGAATTTTCTCAATCTTTCGTACATTTCGTTTCACTGTTGGAGGTAAATCAAAAATCAATTCTCCAAAATTCATTTTTATTTCTAGTCTCACGCGACACGAGCGTGTTTCGTAAAACTTATTTACATTATAAACTTATTTTTATTATAAATAAACTTATTATAAACTTATTATAAACTTATTACATTTTCAAAGACTTTAGTTCACAAATACAGAACAAGGAGATAGTTGTCAGTTGTGTGAGAACAAGGAGATAGTTGTCAGGAGAGGTGACAAGTCGCCAATATATGTCATTCTTAAAAAAGACGAATATCTGCCGAAAATGAACATCATACTCTCTGACCAAACTAAGTTCCAAAGGGTAACGAAGGACACTACAGCCGAATTAAAAGCAAAGGTCAACAAACTGATCGAAACTGTGAACGGAAACTCAGGTGTTGGAACACCTGAGAGGGAGGAGGGAGGCGAGTCACGTAGAGGGAGAGATAACTTGTAAACAAAAACACATGACAGAGAGGGCTCCTCACGACAAGCAAAACTCCCCAAAGATCCATAACTATCCGACCAACCGAGAAACTGCTATTGTGACCTCAATAACAAAAGAAGACCTAAGTTCCGACTGCTTTAAATTCTTTATTATTAGTGATCACTATATAATATTGGATAGGTAAGCGGTTATTAGCATACGAAAACACAGAGTAAGTGTTTTACTCAACACTACACACATACAATTTCATGTCACACCTGTACCTTATATATTAATGTGCCATTACTAATGTCCTTTCTTTGGCAAGTAAATTGTGATATGGAGTTACTGAAAAGATAAGCTGGCCCACAAAACTGTGACGTTTCTTGCTACCCTAGCTGTACACCGACGTCACAGTGCCAGGTTGCCATTACAAGGCCCTGGACCACATGTAGCCTCACCGTAAATAGAAGCAGGAGGAAACAACAAAGCCAGACTAATTAGGCCATAACAACAACACAGCTAAGGCCATAAACATTTTATGCAATAAATTAGATAGATTTAATAATACTGTAGATTAGGCCACCATTTGTGGTACAATTTATATTCTGCAAGAGGTAAACAATTGTAGCTTATCATATATCCATTCATAGGTGGTGTAAGTTATAAATGCCCCTCCAAACTATGTGCAGATAAGTTCTGGCAGACTGAATCAAAATATACAATCAACTAAGAATCATAATAATTCAATACTGAAGTTAACAAAAATATAATAAAAATAAATAAAGCCTGCTAAGATTTTCCCACATAACTATGGTCCTCAATGAGCCGAATAAGCAAGGATAAACCAGTGGTTTATCAAATCTAGGATCAACATAAACAAATTAGTGCGATATTTACATATATATAAATTACAGCAGTAATACACTGCTAAACAATTTTATAGCCTAACTTACTCAATCTCAGCTAACAGTAAACAGAGCTTACAGCAGGCACTAATATTGTTCCAAGGACTGAATCAGAAGATCAATTGTGCTATCTCATTACCAGAGCTTGATAAGAGGCTAATTATACCCAAAAATGTATAATTTAAGTGTTTACATATAAACATTACATTATTATTGCACCATTACAATCACTTCATATGACCATTATTTCCAGCCAACTCTTGTACAAGGGTAGGAAATTATTAGACTGGTGTTGTACAGCAACCTAGTCTAACTTAATTAATTGTGCTAACTTGGTGAAAGTGTAGGATTTTACATCTGTCTTGAGTTGAATCAATAGTACAGCCTAGCAAGTATATATGTTTTTATGTGCAGTTCTTATGACAACACGAGTTATGTTGTACATTTACCATTACCATAGTAATAATTTAACTATAATCATTTCACCTTTGAGTGTTAATCTGTGTATCTGTACTAACTAAGAGTGATAAAGACGAGTTAACTTGAGGTGAATCCAACATAGATATAAGGTTACCACTCAAATCATAGTGTGTATGATTCTATAATGTTTATTAAATGATAAGCGGCTCTAGTTCAAGCCCTAGAAACAGCCCAAATCCAAGTCCAACAAGACTTGGCCCTAGTACAATTGCAGCAATTTCCAACAGTTCTTCTCATCGCTAATACAATAGGATGTATTTCCTGTATTAGGCTTCATACTCATTTACTAATCCTTACTACAATGGGATGTATTTCTTTTACTAAGTGTCATAATTAACTAATACTACTAATCCGTAGTTTAGTATTGCAGAATTCATTGCATTAGGATGTGGAACATCATGTAATTTCTCCTAGAATTGTGGCAGTGTTGCATCAGCCACCCACAGAGAATAAATTCCCACATATCTGTAGGTCTGATAGAATTCTAACCATTTACTTTCCTTTATTAAGAATAATTATTTAGTAATAGGTTTACTTTATTTAGTATACAAAAGTTTACTGGAATTCCTTTACCCAGCTTGATAGCTGTTCCACTAAATAATATCCTAATCTAAAATAATTTCCACCTCCAAAGGATTCTCGTTTTATTTGTGCAGTCTACATTAACTGACCTACACTGTGAGAATCAAACATCACTACATAAAGTATTTCATTGTGATATAAACAATATTTATAAACCCTTCCTTCCCTATTTAGCTTTAATGAATAACTATAATTTATTCTCGTGCCCCTACTGGGAGCTATGAGCATGCGCAATTTCGGGAAGGAAGGGGACTCTCGCCATATTAGATACACTGGCAGCGCGGTGTTCCGAAGCGATCCTTTCACATCTTATAATCAAGCAAGCATCCGTACATCATGGGGCTTCAGATTGAGAACGCAGCTTACCAGAATCACGGACACTAGTTCGGCAGGTATTTTTACCTTTTGTTCAATTTAATGAGCTCTTAAATATGTTCATGTAGGTGCCCGGTCGTAACGCTGCAGATGATAAAATAAACCCCATGTATGTGCTGTTTCCACCCCTCCAAATATTTAGATATTGCATTTATGTGTGTGAATACTAATTTGGAGTGAAAATTATGGAATTTAATTATTGCAGCCTGGGGCAACACCACTGAGGAAGCGTGTGCTGTCATATACTCATGTGTTCCATTATCACTATCCCAAGCTGTTTCCAGACTGTTGTAGAGATTGGACTTCACCTACGTCCCTCTGTTACAGCTGAGATTTAATCAGTTTTCATTGTAGATAGTACCTTTTTAATTATTGAGAGTCAAAGCATTTCTAATCATCGCATATTAATCAGATACATGAATTGAATTTTAATACGCAGTAGTATTTTTTGCATTACATTTTTTATCATTATCTATGTGTGTGCATATTACCATTATTATTATCACTTAATATATGTTGCACATAGATTAATCTCATAAAATAACCCCCCAAAATGCGTCATGGGAAACTGGTTCTTGAAAGTATAGAATATCAGTTCATTACTTGAAAGCTTAATCGATTATAATTACATATGATTATAGATATCCATAAGTCACTGGTTCTCTCATTTAACATCACATTCTGGTCCTTCGAGCTATCTTAGATTTAATCTTTATTTGCATTTATAGAATTATACATTTATCAGTATTAACCAGAACCAGGTTTCTCCACAAATTTTAAGGTCATATAATCTGTAGAATTAGTAGAAAATAGCCAGATGTTAGGCTGTCTACACTTCATTAATCATTTTTCTTCCTTGATAACATTATACTCTTAAATTAGGGAATATTGTCAGGTGCTAGAATAGAACCTACGGCAGCATATCTGCCACTCGCATAGAATCTACGGCAGTATATCTGCCACTCACAAGGGATCTACGGCAGCATATCTGCCACTCGCATAGAATTACGGGAGTATAATACCTGCCACACACATAATCATTTATAGTAGTAATATTCTAGTCATATATATAATCACTTTTATATACTCAATATAAATCAAAATTATATAAAAAAAAATAACACAATTCTGAATTTGCATATCAGAAGTATATGCCAACCCACGTAGAATAGAATTCTTAGACTGGAATCGTACTAAGTAGTGTACAACTCTAGCCTAACTCATTATTAATAGCCAACCTAGATAGGTAGGATTACTAGTAGACTAGTATTGTACCAGACAGTACTGCCTAGACAATATTTATTATTGTGCAAACCCAATTCAGGGTAGGACTTATCATTATTTTACACAAATTGTGTTTTTTACATATGTTATTTTATTACTGTGTACCTTTTGAGTGTTACTGAAAGTGTCCCTACCCATCCAAAGCTGATGACGATGAGCTAAGCCTAGGAATTCCTGTAGAGACACTGAAGTATCACTCAGATATTAGCTGTTTACTATTTGGTAAGTAAGCTAACCTCTACGTGAGGTAGGATTCACATAACCTAACTAAAGAATCAGATATTAAGCTATTAATAATCGTACTGGTTCCATGTATATAGGAATCAGTACCCCAATTATTTTCATTACTAAACTATGGCACCAACTAAGCCCAAATCCACAGTCTGTGCACCAGAAGAAATGTCCAGCAACTGCTTACTGTATCTTAGATCATACACGAGTCACAAAGGCCATGTGACTCGACAGTTGAATAAGTGTGATCAGCTGGTACAATCAGGTGCCACAGTCAAAATATTAGAAAACCTCATAGAGAGGGTCAAGCAAATGTTGCAAAGAACAAATGAGGCTGCAGATGACTATCTCACAGAGTCCTCATGCAACAGAATGCTGAGACAGATCAGCTAGATACCTTCCATGCAGAGATGGAGAAGTTTGATGAGGATATCCAAGATCATCTAAATAGATTAACATAATCTCTAGAAAAATTGCAGAGCAGCTCAGTTTCTCAAAGTACTCTGACCACGAGTGAAACTAATAAACAGGAAACACTCCAGCAAGTTCGTCTTCCTATAATTGATCTCCCTCACTTCAATGGTAGAGATGATGAGAATTTCAAATGCTATTGGAACATATACGACTCCTTAGTAAACTCCAAAATGTTTATTAGCAAACTTAATAAATTCCTCTATTTGCGAAGTACCCTACAGGGTGAAGCAAAGGCAGTTATCGAGCACCTAATTCCTAGTGATGAGGACTACGATACTGCTATTCAGTTACTAGAAGTTAATTACAGCAGTAAAGAAATTGCTATTGCTAATCTTTATTATAAGTTAAGAGCGATACCTTACACCAGATACAACCCCTTAAGCTCTACAAGAATTTAGGCTCCAGGTAGAGTCTCTAATTAAAGCTCTAGGTGTCAAAGCAGATGTACGTAAAGCAGAGTGAGTATTGAAATTAGAAATACAGAGTAAGTTTCCTAAGGAGATTCTAGCATTCATCTGTTCCTATTATAGAACAGATATCCTATCCTTAGATGAAATTTTTGAGGGATTAAGGATAACAGTTAATCGACTGAGAGCTCATGAGAAAATAATACCTGACACTGACAAATCAACCACTGATAAACCAGTCAATTCAAAGGTACCTCCAAACAGCCTAATAAGTCCACCAAACAGCCTAATAAGTCCAAAACCGCTGCTTCCACTCCAAAATGGAAGAATACTACAGTAGGTACTACACTATCAGCACTTCTAAACCTGTAGCCCATAAGTCACCTAAAGTTTTGACTCCTTTATCTACTACGGGAAGGAGATGCTGTC
Organism: Procambarus clarkii; assembly: GCF_040958095.1. NCBI lineage: Eukaryota > Metazoa > Arthropoda > Malacostraca > Decapoda > Cambaridae > Procambarus > Procambarus clarkii. The sequence goes on along the minus strand of NC_091185.1, from coordinate 37,087,457 downwards.
TCTTTGTCAAGAGAATCATACCATTTATCAGTGTCAAACCTTTCCTGATCGCGTTTCTAGGATAAAGCGCCTCAAGGAATTGCGCAAGTGCATCAGGTGCTTGTTGCAACATGATCCTAATACATGCACCACCCCATTACACATATGTAACAGGTGCCACCAGGATCAACATCATTCCGCATTGTGTGGAGTTGATAGGTCCAAATCGCCTAAACTCCAGGTGGAACAGGATAATTCCACCACTGTGCAGTGCTCTAAGGTGCGACAAGAGGTTAAGGTGTTTAACACCAAGTGTCATAATAATGCCGTATTACCAACTGCACAACTACAATTAAATAACAAGAATTTTAGAATCATTACAAGAGGTTTATTCGACCAGGGATCACAAAGAATGTTCATCACTCAACAAGATGAAACTTAAACTCTTGTGTAATGTGACATTGAACATATCAGGATTCCTAACAGATACCGGACCTCAAGATTTTGAAGGAGTACAGCCACTAGTACGCCTAGGCGGTTATGTCCGACCTGTTAAATCTATAGTAGTTGACCGCATTCCTTTTGACCTAAATGTTAAAGGTCTAAGGGACACAGCCAGATGTTTGCAGAAAAATAGAATAACGTCTGACCACCTCACAAATGTTGATATATTAGTAGGGGCAGACTATTGTTATCAGTTCATTACTGGAACTACAAACCAGCAGGAAATGAACTTGTTGAATTCAGCAGGAGGCTACTTACGGGTAGAGCCTTGAACCTGAGGAAGCCTATGCCAGCTGACAACCAACATTAATTCCAGATTGAGTCTGGTACAATTAGTATTAGCATAGTTAGTTTCTATGGATTTCAGTGGATAAATCAGTGACTAGTAGCCTAAACCGGTTCACGTCACAGCGACAAATGTCATTGACCCCCCTGTAGACCCAGAACGACATTAATAATTGACCACATTCAGTCTTCATAGCATCTCATCGCATTTATCATACCTTAGGAAGTCTGCCAGAAAAGACTGCATATGTACTAAGTCGTCTGGACAAGGATTTAGTAATCCATTTAATATGATACACCTGCAGGGTTGTATCAGTTTAGTTTAGGATGCTTCTACTTATTGTTTCTGCCTATAAGCATCTTAGAGACAGTTTGAAGAAGCATCTTAGCACAAGCAAGATTGAACTTTGCAAAAGCCTGTAGGTGAACATTTACCAGAAGACTATTAGTAGTGAAACAAATGTTTCTCATAATAGAATAAACTGATCTCATCCTTTAAGTTATCATGTGCTTAATTATAGCAGCAGAGAGTTACATTACTGTAACTTAATGTATATAAACCGAATAGGTTTACTACTCATTTAGAATCTTTAGGTTGCTATATGAGTTTAGTTATACTGCAGTGTTATAGCACTGTAGCCTAATGTATATAATTCGCATATACCATCTACTTAGGTAGATTAGGGAAACATTAGTTAGGGTCAGCTGAGTGCAAGTTAAATCTGTACTCACTACAGCATACCACTTACTGCATTTATAGAGACTGGTACTCATATACTCAGTTCTCTACTTTATCTAGAATTTAGCTAAGTTAGGAACTTAGTTATTATTATTATTGCATAGCCTAAAATACTTGTTCAGCAAGAAGTGCACCTTAGGATAAATTTAATTTTGCATAAACACATAGAATTTCTGATTTGATGTTGAGGTGTTTTATGAGTTTGCAGTGATCAGTTAGTATCTAGTAACTCATCTAGTTACATGTCACTGTGACCCTAGACATTCATCTCACTGTGGATTCAGTATCTCCTTGATCTCAAAGAGACATATAGAATACTACTTTAATCATTACATAGATGTACCCGTGACAACAGAGTATACTTATAACACAGATCTGGGACATTCGTTATGTAAATACTAACCTACTAACATATACGGATGTAACTTCAGGGAAAGGGAACAGGTACATTAGTACTGAACAATGAACTATGACCCATAATTCCCGCCCCAGAGTTATGTTGGAAATTTTTCAACAATTATTCTCATCCCTAATACAATTGGATGTATTTCCAGTATTAGGCTTCATACTCATTTACTAATCCTTGGTACAATGGGATGTATTTCTTGTACTAAGTGTCATAATTAACTAATACTACTAATCCGTAGTTTAGTATCGCAGAATTCATTGCATTAGGATGTGGAACATCATGTAATTTCTCCTAGAATTATTGCAGTGTTGCATCAGCCACCCACAGAGAATAAATTACCACATATCTGTAAATCTAAAAGAAGTCTAACCATTTACTTTCCTTTATTAAAGATTATTATTTAGTAATAGGTTTACTTTATTTAGTATTCAAAAGTTTACTGGAATTCCTTTACCCAGCTTGATAGCTGTTCCACTAAATAATATCCTAATCTAAAATAATTTCCACCTCCAAAGGATTCTCGTTTTATTTGTGCAGTCTACATTAACTGACCTACACTGTGAGAATCAAACATCACCACATAAAGTATTTCATTGTGATATAAACAATATTTATAAACCCTTCCTTCCCTATTTAGCTTTAATGAATAAATATAATTTATTCTCGTGCCCCTACTGGGAGCTATGAGCATGCGCAACTTTCGGGAAGGAAGGGGACTCTCGCCATATTAGATACACTGGCAGCGCGGTGTTCCGAAGCGATCCTTTCACATCTTACAATCAAGCAAGCATCCGTACATCATGGGGCTTCAGATTGAGAATGCAGCTTACCAGAATCACGGACACTAGTTCGGCAGCCATTTTTACCTCTTTTGTTCAATTTAACGAGCTCTTAAATATGTTCATGTAGGTGCCCGGTCGTAACGCTGCAGGTGATAAAATAAACCCCATGTATGTGCTTTTTCCACCCCTCCAAATATTTAGATATTGCATTTATGTGTGAGAATACTAATTTAGAGTAGAAATTATGGAATTTAATTATTGCAGCATGGTGCAACACGACTGAGGAAGCATGTGACTGTCATATACTCACGTGTTCCAAGGTTAACTATCTCAAGCTGTTTCCAAACTGTTGTAGAAATTGGACTACACCTACGTCCCTCTGTCAAGCTGAGATTTAATCAGTTTTCATTGTAGATAGTACCTTTTAAATTATTGAAAGTCAAAGCATTTCTATTCATCGCATATTAATCAGATACATGAATTGAATTTTAATATATCAGTAGTATTTTTTGCATTACATTTTTTTATCATTATCTATGTGTGTGCATTTTATCATTATTATTATCACTTAATATATGTTGCACATAGATTAATCTCATAGAATATCTCTCCAAAATGTGTCATGGGAAACTGGTTCTGGAAAGTATAGAATATACAGTTCATTACATAATTGCTTAATAGAATAATCGAATATAATTACATATAATTATAGAGATCCATAAGTCGCTGGTTCTCTTATTTCACATCACATTCTGGTCCTTCGAGATATCTTAGATTTAATCTTTATTTGCATTTATAGAATTATACATTTATCAGTATTAACTAGATCCTGATTTCCCCACACGTGTCTTCTAGGTGGTACAACCTAGAGTGCATTTAGGAGGTTATATCTGAATAGTACAGGCTCTTATTGTAGACAAATTCCCATCAGATCTGCATGTTTATGGTCTAGGAAAAACAGCCAAATTCCTGGAAGAAAAGGAAATCAAGTTGGCTGACAAAATCACGTTTGACAACCTCTCCAATATAGGTATCCTTATTGGTTCAGATGTCTACCATAAGTTTATCAAAGGAAAGGATGAAAAACAGGGAATGAACCTGTTAACGTCTGCAAGAGGCTATTTGCTAACAGGCCCAGTATTATGGCTGAAGCAATCCATACCTGTAGACCACCAACAAGCCAACCCAGTGATGGTTGCATGACTAGGAGAACAGTCTCCACTACAATTCATAGACATGTCCGAGGATGAGCATGATCCTCCTGTACATAAATTATGGGATCTGGAAACTCTCGGCATTGTCCCTGAACAACCTAGTCCGGATGATGACTGGACTGACAAATGGTACCTGGACTCTGTTGTCTACAGAGATAATCAATACTTGGTCAGATTACCATGGAATCTGAATCACCCTCAGCTACCCGTCAACCATTTCATGGTAGAAAACCAATTAAGGTCACAGGCGATGCGCTTACAAAGACATCCTGAGAACTTGAAATTGTACCATGATATAATCAAGCAACAACTCGATAACAAATTTATCGAGAGTTGTAACAAATGATGACCCAAAGAAAGGACACAACCTGCTGCACCACCCAGTACTGAAAAATTGAGCTACTATCCCAATAAGGGTAGTATTTAACTGCAGTGTCATGACTAAGCTACAGACTAAGCAGTATAGTGTTTCATTGAATGACTGCCTTCTAACTGGACCTATCCTGACACATAGCCTGTACGACGTGCTGTTAAAGTTCCGCATCAGGACTTATGCATACATGACCAACATCAGTAAGGCCTTCCTTAGGGTAGGTCTCCAAGAAGAAGACCGTAACTCTCAAAAGTTCCTATGGATCAAGGATGCTAATGATCCAAACAGTGAATTAATTACCTACAGGTTCGCATCAGTTTTGTTTGGTGCTACTTCTCCATTTCTGCTTCAAGCTACCTTGGGCACACACCTGAAGAAATCTAATAGCTTAAATAAAAGAAACTAGCAACAACCTGTATGTGGACAATTTCCAAGGAACAACCAGCAGTGAAAGTAAACTGATGAATATATATGACGAGGCCAATCGAGAATTATTAGGAGCAAATATGCCTCTCCAGTCGTGGGTTTCCAACAATGCCAAATTAAATCAACTGATCAAAACAGAATTTCTCGACTACAAGGCACATCAGAAGACAAAGGTTCTAGATGTCGAATGGGTTACAGCTGCAGATCAGTTAACAATCAAGTCAGTTGAACCAGATACCACAAACCTAACAATGAGAAAGCTACTATCCCAAGTCAGCAAACACTTTGACCCTTTAGGATTATTAAGTCCAATCTTAATAAATGGAAAGTTGATAATGCAGGAATGCTGGTAACAGAAGATAGGCTGGGATGATCTTCTAACACCTGCCTTACAATAAAAGTGGCAGGGGGCTAGTGAAACATTTAAGTATCCTATAGTCTATCAAGTTCCCTCAAGTTCGAAACACAGTTAATGAAAAACAACCAATTAAGCTCCATGTATTCTGTGATGCCTCACAAAAGGCTTATGGCACAATAGCTAACCTGGTATCAAATGGGCAAGCCAATTTGCTCACCTCAAGGGCAAGAGTGGCACCATTAAAGAAACGATCATTCCCTCAACTGGAGTTAACAGCTCTATGTTATGAGTAAGATTGGCTCATTATCTGATCAAGGCCATAAGCAACATCTACACTGAAGAAACAGTGGTATGGTCAGATAACGAGGCAGTACTACAGTGAGTGAAAAACAATATCAGTAAAAATCTTTACGTGAGTAACCGCCTTAAGGAAATATGAGATTTATCAGCAGGGTGTGGGAACCGACCTGTGAGATTTATATTTATTTAATTTATATGAATATATAATTTATATATTTACGTTAATTTATATACTTCGATAATAATTTGTATGATGTTAAGTGGACTGTATTTCTGCAATAATCTCATAATCTCACAAATCGATCCTCTACACATTAGGGGGGTTTATTAAATTTATATATATATGCAGCCAATCAAACAACAGTATTAGACTACATACATTGAAGAGGTTCCTTATCATATTGTACAGCAGGCCTTAGTCCACCAGGTATAACCAGGATGTAGACACCACATTTTCCTCGTGTGAGGTAGCTTCCAACACCCTGGTAACTGATGCACAAAGCATGCTTCCTCGTCTTGACCTGTCAAAAGGGCGCTAGCTATAAAGCCAGAATCCTAATATATGACAGCTATATCAGAGAAAACACTGTACATGGAACTATATAGACCTGGGCTAATTACCTTTAGTATGAGGCGATCTCATGCTCTAAACAGTCACCCTATCAAATGACATTAATGGCCACTAATGATAGATAAATGGGTTTCGGTAGAACACTTAACTTGAATTTGTTGACAGCGTGTTGATGATGGTACACCTTTGGTTTCCATAACACTTCGTCCAAGTAAAATTAACAGGAGCCGAATTGCTCCCATGCCTCTGGTCTCAGTATAAACAATGTCTAACACTCCGTACTACTGACGCTACTGGCCGACATTGTCCAGATATAATAGGAGCCGAATTTGCTCCACGCGTCTCGGAGGTGACAACAACAATGGCTGACCACTCCCTCCTCCCTGACGCCTAGCTTACATTGTCCAGATGACAGTAAGTGATAGAAGGGTCACATTTACTCTATTTTAATTCTGATAATTAAGTTAATTTATATGAGATGTTTTTATGATAGTAAAGTCCAAAGACTAATGCATTTAAGAATAATTCCCACCATAATAGGTGGTGAATTTATAACAGTATGTGGAATGATATCTCGTTTTCTATAGACGGAAATTCCACTACAATTACATTTTCTATGGGTACCCTACAAAAGAAGCTACTACTTATGGCAGCTACTGGAAGGTAGTTGTGCTTTCTGGGTTCGAGTCCCACTGGTGGGTGTTGTCCAAAGATTGTTAATCTTCACTTGTGGTTTATGCAAGTATAGGCTTATAGCATGGACACGAGTTCTCTCACATTGACAGTGGCTTGATGAAAAACGCAGACTAACCTCACACTTGTCTAGTGCCCTCGGGAAGTGGAGATATTTGAGATGTATATATATCTCGAAGTCTCTACTTCTTTTGTTGGGTCTGATGGTGTAGTGGGTTAAAGCGTACTAGTTATGGCAGCTACTGGAAGGTGGTTGTGCTTTCTGGGTTCGAGTCCCACTGGTGGGTGTTGTCCAAAGATTGTTAATCTTCACTTGTGGTTTATGCAAGTATAGGCTTATAGCATGGATACGAGTTCTCTCACATTGACAGTGGCTTGATGAAAAACGCAGACTAACCTCACACTTGTCTAGTGCCCTCGGGAAGTGGAGATATTTGAGATGTATATATATCTCGAAGTCTCTACTTCTTTTGTAGGGTCTGATGGTGTAGTGTGTTAAAGCGTACTAGTTATGGCAGCTACTGGAAGGTAGTTGTGCTTTCTGGGTTCGAGTCCCACTGGTGGGTGTTGTCGAAAGATTGTTAATCTTCACTTGTGGTTTATGCAAGTATAGGCTTATAGCATGGACACGAGTTCTCTCTCATTGACAGTGGCTTGATGAAAAACGCAGACTAACCTCACACTTGTCTAGTGCCCTCAGGAAGTGGAGATATTTGAGATGTATATATATCTCGAAGTCTCTACTTCTTTTGAAGGGTCTGATGGTGTAGTGGGTTAAAGCGTACTAGTTATGGCAGCTACTGGAAAGTAGTTGTGCTTTCTGGGTTCGAGTCCCACTGGTGGGTGTTGTCCAAAGATTGTTAATCTTCACTTGTGGTTTATGCAAGTATAGGCATATATATCATATATATATATATATATATATATATATATATATATATATATATATATATATATATATATATATATATATATATATATATATATATATATATATATGTCGTACCTAGTAGCCAGAACTCACTTCTCAGCCTACTATGCAATGCCCGATTTGCCTAATAAGCCAAGTTTTCATGAATTAATGTTTTTTCGTCTACCTAACCAACCTAACCTAACCTAACCTAGCTTTTTTTTGCTACCTAAGCTAACCTTACCTATAAAGATAGGTTAGGTTAGGTTAGGTAGGGTTGGTTAGGTTCGGTCATATATCTACGTTAATTTTAACTCCAATAAAAAAAAATTGACCTCATACATAGTGAAAAGGGCAGCTTTATCATTTCATAAGAAATTTTTTTTAGAAAATATATTAATTCAGGAAAACTTGGCTTATTAGGCAAATCGGGCCTTGCATAGTAGACTGAGAAGTGTGTTCTGGCTACTAGGTATGACATATATATATATATATATATATATATATATATATATATATATATATATATATATATATATATATATATATATATATATATATATGCAAACAAGCTTGAATGGTCCCCACTTCCCCGCCGGCACTCGGATGGTTATCTTGGGCATAGCATTTTATCAAATCACCTCGCTCACCCTGAAGTGGTTCAAATAGCTTCGGCTATCACTTCCTTATGTCCGGTCGTGATGGTCAAGCGGATTAAGGCGTCCTGTAGATACCAGTTGCGTTGCTCCTGGGAGTATGGGTTCGAGTCACTTTTGGGGTGAGAGTTTTCAGTCGCATATAGTCCTGGGGACCATTCAGGCTTGTTTGTATTTGTTTTCCTCATGTGTGCCCTAAAGAACGAGGTGATTTGATAAAATGCTATGCCCAAGATAACCATCCGAGTGCCGTTGGGGAAGTGGTTCAAATAGCTTCGGCTATCACTTCCTTATGTCCGGTCGTGATGGTCAAGCGGATTAAGGCATCCTGAAGATACCAGTTGCGTTGCTCCTTGGAGTACGGGTTCAAGTCACTTCTGGGGTGTGAGTTTTCAGTCATATATATATATATATATATATATATATATATATATATATATATATATATATATATATATATATATATATATATATATATATATATATATATATATATATATATATATATATATATATATATATATATATATATATATATATAAGTTTGTGAGGGTACCACCTCTGGTGCCAATGTGGGGACCCATAGCCTCGGAGAAGAAAATAAAAAGTATTCAGAGGAGACCTTGTGGTTTCTCACTGAACACTAATATTATCTTCTCCTACCACCCCCATTCTTTTGTATGTACACATATATATTTACTTTATTTGAACTTTGTTACAAAAAAGGAGTTACATATGGGTTACAAAGATGGTTATCATAGGTTGTCGAGTTCCTCCAGCTCCTCAGATGGCGGGCAGGAACCCTGGATGCAGTGCGCATTTCCCATCTGTATCACCACACTGAGGCGCTGGAAAAGAAAGCTTGCAGCTCTTGGGTCCCTTGTTGTTTCAATGAGCCTAGAACCCAGTTCCTTCAAAAAACTGGTAGCACTTTTACCCCAGGCACCGAGTGTCTCAGAAGCAATGGGGACAAAATTGTAGTGGTGATCCAGTTCTCTATACTTACGGGATTTGGCTGCTTCCCTGTGGGTGGCAGCGCCACCTGGTTGTGCAACACTGAGGTTAATGTAGGTGTTAGCCAGGGTTGATACGCACGTGTAGTCCCATACCAACTGCTTGCCATTCTTCCAGGGGTTCACTGTGATACCATCCGGGCGACCAATAAGAGCATCAGAGTTACGGGGCGTTAGGTAACGGGGCTCTCTTTCAGCTGGGCATCCAGCTGTGGTGAGGCTCCTCTTGATGATGTCGTTAACTTCACTGTGCCTCGAGTGCCATCCCCCTGTGCTTTGGCAGAGTAGGCCATGGTGGCCGTACCTGTCAGCCACCACCTCGCCGCAAATACACCTATATCTGGTGTGGATTGGGGCAGCAAGGCGGAGGGCCACAGCAATTCGGAGGGAGTGTGGTGTGAGAAGCGTGCCAGTTGCCGACATTGGGGTTGCTAACAGGAAATCCCCTGCATGTGGTGCTACTACTGCTGTGAGGCGAGCAATGTCGTGTTGTGCTGTTGCAGCACCCAGGCACTCTGCAGCAACTTGGTCTACAATGGGGCCATCCCAGCTGGATTGCTTGTGGGCTTTTGGGGATGGTGGTTGAGGTGATTGGCCTGCACGAGAGGCCCACTCTGTGGCACAGCGTGTAAAATTGGGATCATGTACACCTGCCAGCTGATGTAAGTGGGCAGGTAGAATTTCCTTCACAAGGTCGTCGGATACTGATAAGGAGGACAGGAAGGCTGGAACAGCGATTTGCGTTGCTGTTCGAACTCCGAGGCCCCCAAGACTTACGGGAAGAGAGGCTTGTTTCCACTGTAGGTCATCGAAAGAGAGGTTAAGGGCTTTTTCTAGCATTGATTTCAGTAACCGGTCATACTCACTTAGTTTTTGGCTACTGTAAGATGGTGAACACCTCAGAAAGTAGGTTAACCTGGGGAGGGACAGACATTTGGTGATGAGGTAGAGTGCATCATGAGCATCAATATCCTCAATCCTCCCATCCATCCTCTTTAGGTCGGCGATTTTCTTATCAAGGACCTCATCGATGGCTTTCAACCCCAGGGGAGCTCCTAGGAGTGTGCTGTCTTCAGGTTTAGTTTTATGGATATTTGGCAGAAGACCCTCTATTCTCTTGACAATGCCCTGGTTGGAACATATTATTTCACATTTAGAAGGGTTCAGGGTGAGACCTAAAACTGCACCTTGCTCCTGGATTTTTCTGATGTCCTCCAGGAGGGAGTCTTGGGAACCAGCTAGGGTACCATCATCCAAGAACCAGATGTTAAGCTCGCTGGACAGGACCTCTGTGACTTGTTTGATGACTAAGCAGAAAAGGAGAGGAGCAAGGGGGTCACCCTGTTGGACGCCTTCTCGCGAGTCAATTTCATGTTCGCCAAAAAGTAGCTTAAGATCCATACTGTAGTATGAATGTACAAAAGGGTAGAGGGAAGGGAAATGACTATGAACCACACGGAGTACAGCATCCCTCCGCACCAAATTGAAGGCATTTTTGAAATCTAGCTTGATAAGGGCCTTTTCGTCTGTGATGTTGGCGATGAAGGCTCGAGCTGCATGGGCTGCCACCTCACACCCTTGTGGAATGCCAAACCCGAGCTGTTTTGGCTTCAGCATGTTGGCCGCTGCATCACTAACTGTTCTTGCAGCTGCTTTTGCGACGAGACGCCGGAGAGAATTGCCCACAGCTATTGGCCTGATCCCTCCATCCTTTTTTCTTTAAAGCACAGAGAGATGCTCCAAAAAAGATAGGTCTTATGGACGCTGGTATGTTGCCAGCTAGACATGTGTTGGTGAATCTGGTTAGTTCCACCAAGAGGTTCTTTGCAATGTCACCCAGTGCAGGGTTGAGCATTTGCTTGAGGTGGTTGGGTTTTAATCCTGTGAACCCACCTGCTGATCCTGTAGGGTAGGACATGGCTGCTTTATGGACCACAGATTCAGCCACCCAGAGAGGCTCTGCTCCGGTAACCCCCACTTGTACAATGTCGTCCTCACGCGGAGCCCTGGGTGGGTGTTTCCCCCTTAGGGCTTCAGCTGTTGCGGCATCTCTGTCGGCAATTGAGTCCTCACTGGTGATGACTCGTATTGCGCCAATAGTGTTTCCTTCTTCTATTTTCTTGGTGACTGATGTTCTGATTTTTTATGTCTCGGATATGCCACTGCTGCTCTTCCTGCCGTGGGTGTTTCTCGCGCGAGTGGGAAGGCGCACCTGGGTGTCCTCCCTGGGAAAATCATTTATAGCTTTGATGACTGAGGCAGCTAAGGTTTTGTCTCTTCTTGCAGGGGTGGCTAGACATATGTTGCCAAGCATTAGGAGGTTGTGCCATGCTTGGGTCGTTCCAGGAGAGTCGTTGACCTTTCTCAGGAGGGCAGATAATTTGGCTGCTGCATGGGGGCGGGCTGCTTTAGGGATGTGTTGCAAGGTTCTGGCCGATGTTGCTTTTAATAAATTTTCTGTGGGAAAGAAGGTCTGGGAGGTGTTTTGCCTTACGGGCAGTGTGGGCTGTTGATTGGTGTTCTCCCTGGGAGGGCGCCCTGAACCCAAACACCTGACTCCGTTGTTGGAATGAAAGCGCACATTATCGTCCCTCAACCGGATACAGCATACCCTGTCACACGTCTGACATCTACCGTGTCTATCCCTGCTTGATGCCTCATCTTGGCTTGGAGAAGCCTGGCTATCTGTTGAGAGCTGCGACATGGGCGGGCGCTGGGCGGGAAGGTGGACGGCGGGTGGAGACTGGAGGGTGGGCAATATATATATATATATATATATATATATATATATATATATATATATATATATATATATATATATATATATATATATATATATATATATATATATATATTTATATTTATATATATTTATATATATATATATATATATATATATATATATATATGTATATATATATATATATATATATATATATATATATATATATATATATATATATATTTATATATATATATATATAAATATATATATATATATATATATATATATATATAAATATATATATATATATATATATATATATATATAAATATATATATATATATATATATATATATATATATATATATATATATATATATATATATATGTCGTACCTAGTAGCCAGAACGCACTTCTCAGCCTACTATGCAAGGCCCGATTTGCCTAATAAGCCAAGTTTTCATGAATTAATGTTTTTTCGACTACCTAACCTAACCTAACCTAACTTTTTCGGCTACCTAACCTAACCTAACCTATAAAGATAGGTTAGGTTAGGTTAGGTAGGGTTGGTTAGGTTCGGTGATATATCTACGTTAATTTTAACTCCAATAAAAAAAAATTGACCTCATACGCAATGAAATGGGTAGCTTTATCATTTCATAAGATAAAAATTTGAGAAAATATATTAATTCAGGAAAACTTGGCTTATTAGGCAAATCGGGCCTTGCATAGTAGGCCGAGAAGTACGTTCTGGCTACTAGGTACGACATATATATATATATATCTATCTATATATATATATATATATATATATATATATATATATATATATATATATATATATATATATATATATATATATATATATATATATATATATATATATATATATATATATATATATATATATATATATATATATATATATATATGTCGTACCTAGTAGCCAGAACGCCATTTTCAGCCTACTATGCAAGGCCCGATTTGCCTAATAAGTCAAGTTTTCCTGAATTAATATATTTTCTCTAATTTTTTTCTTATGAAATGATAAAGCTATCCATTTCATTATGTATGAGGTCAATTTTTTTTATTGGAGTTAAAATTAACGTAGATATATGACCGAACCTAACCAACCCTACCTAACCTAACCTAACCTATCTTTATAGGTTAGGTTAGGTTAGGTTAGGTAGGTAAGGTAGTCGAAAAAACATTAATTCATGAAAGCTTGTCTTATTAGGCAAATTGGGCCTTGCATATTAGGCTGTAAAGTGCGTTTTGGCTACTAGGTACGACATATATATATATATATATATATATATATATATATATATATATATATATATATATATATATATATATATATATATATATATGTACCTAGTAGCCAGAACGCACTTCTCAGCCTACTATGCAAATGTTCAATAAGAATGACAAAGTGACGAGGAATAGAATTAAAAGTTACCAAAAAACCTCAACAAAAGCCAATGAATATTTTCTTATCAGCAACTCTCTCGTAGCTAAACGTAACTATGCATATTTTCCCATCGGTACCGCTCTCTCTCTCGTAGCTAAAAGTAACTATGTGTTATGACCTGTGAGGTTATGAGGGAAAAGGACGACGTAAATGGCTTAGTCAGCACTCAATCGAACGTTTTATCAAAGGCTCATTTCTTTATTGAAAAATATCAATAATGAAAGAACCTTCTGAATGGGTAATAAAGCGGGTAACGACAGCAGATGACTGAACATCAGCGAGGCCCTACACATCAAAAAGTCAAGACCACAATTAACAACCAGCTAACACATAATTACATTCTACTCACTTCAAGACCCCGAGCCAATGCAGAGACAAGATCCAATGACCCTACCTCAGGAACGTAAGCTTGTTGATACATTTAATACCCAATTAATTATGTTATGCCATTCATCCACTTGCTCTTTACCACCTCACCCAAAGAGAATATAATCCAGAGCCAAACATGGTAAACTTGTCTTGAGAATGTAAGGAATACATTGTGAAACGCATCCCTAGGCGTCAGACCATAATAATGTGTGAAAATTAACTTTGGAGAGGTAACTTTTCAACTTCCCTCGACAGTGAGGAAAAATATATGAAATAATGTGAAGATTCGTGTTAGAATCATTAATCATACCCTTTCGCTCATGTTCAATATATATATATATATATATATATATATATATATATATATATATATATATATATGTCGTACCTAATAGCCAGAACGCACTTCTCGGCCTACTATCCAAGGCCCGATTTGCCTAATAAGCCAAGTTTTCCTGAATTAATATATTTTCTCTAACTTTTTTCTTATGAAATGATAAAGCTACCCATTACATTACGAATGAGGTAAAAAAAAATTTATTGGAGTTAAAATTAACGTAGATATATGACCGAACCTAACCAACCCTACCTAACCTAACCTAACCTATCTTTATAGGTTATGTTAGGTTAGGTAGCCGAAAATGTTAGGTTAGGTTAGGTTAGGTAGGTTAGGTAGACGAAAAACAATTAATTCATGAAAACTTGGCTTATTAGGCAAATCGGGCCTTGCATAGTAGGCATAGAAGTGAGTTCTGGCTACTAGGTACGACATATATATATATATATATATATATATATATATATATATATATATATATATATATATATATATATATATATATATATATATATATATTACAGTTTACAGAGAACACACACACACACACAAATATATAACAATTAAACAATCAGCGTTCAAAGACCTCGTCCAGCTCCTCGGAGGTTGGGTGTGTACCCAGGATACAGCGCGCATTTCCCCTCTGAACTGCGACACTGAGGCGCTGGAACAGGAAACTGGCTGCTCGTGGGTCTCTAGTTTTCCCAATGAGTTCCTCACCAACCTCATTTAAAAACTTGAGTGCACATTTACCCCAGGCGCCCAGAGTCTCAGAGCCTATCGGCACGAACCTGTAACAACGTTCAAGGTCTCTGTACTTGTGGATTTTCTGGGTCTCCCTGAAGGTGGCTGCCCCACCTCCCTCCGCTGAGCTGTAACGTAAATAGGTATCAGCCAATGTAGATGCACAGGTGTAATCCCATACGACCTGTTTACCTTCCCTCCACGGCTGCAGGGTGACTCCATCTGGGCGTTTTTAGCTATTGTCAGGTCTGCACAACTGGGGTTTCTTTTGTCCTGGACACCCAGCTGTAGCCAAACTTCTCTTGATGGTGTCATTGACTGCTTCGTGTCAGGCAATCTTTCCCTGTGTCTTACGACAGATGAGATCATGGCTGCCGTATTGGTCTGCCCGTGCATGGCCGCAAACACACCGGTGTTCAGTGGAGATAGGGGCGGCAACACCAATACTTAGGGCCCGATGGTCCAGGCGGGTGGCCAAGGCGGAATTAGGGACTGCCAACAGGAAGTCCCTAACACCATGCCCAAGATTACCAACCGAATGCCGGCGGGGGGATGGAAAAAGCCTCGGCAACCATCCTCTTTTGTCCGGTCGTCTTGGTCGAGCGGTTAAGGGATCCTGTACACCAGCAGAGTGCTCCTGGTAGTATGTGTTCGAGTCAACTCTGGGCAAGTTTGGTATGGTGGGGGCGAGGGGATGGGGAAATGGAGAAGGGTTGGGAGGAAAAAGGGACAGGGGAGGGGGCATGGTAGGAAGGAAGAGGGGATGCTGTAGTGGGGAATGGTGGCGAAGGACGAGGGGACAGGGAAGGTTGCTGTGGCTCAGCTACAGCAACGCATGGCCGGGTTCTGCTAGTATGTATGTATGTATATATATATATATATATATATATATATATATATATATATATATATATATATATATATATATATATATATATATATATATATATATATATATATATATATATTATAAAATATGACCGAAAAAGTAAGATTAATAATTCTTACACGAATTTTCTCCATCTTTCGTACGTTTCTTTTCACTGTTGGTGGTAATTCAAAAATCAATTCCTCAAAATTCATTTTTATTTCTAGTCTGACGCGACACTTGAGCGCGTTTCGTAAAACTTATTACATTTTCAAAGACTTTAGCTTACACATACACAACTGAATAGAACTTACACATCTTCGATTTGTTTATATCTACATTTGAGTGAGGTGGATGGGGTGAGGTGGTATTAATAGGGTATTAAATTCATAAATACAAGACAGAACACGAAACAATGGGTATTGAATGGAAGTGATTGTAGAAAGCCTATTGGTCCATATTTCTTGATGCTTCTATATTGGAGCGGAGTCTTGAGGTGGGTAGAATATAGTTGTGCATTAATTGGCTGTTAATTGCTGGTGTTGACTTCTTAATGTGTAGTGCCTCGCAGACGTCAAGCCGCCTACTATCGCTGTATCTATCGATGATTTCTGTGTTGTTTACTAGGATTTCTCTGGCGATGGTTTGGTTCTGGGAAGAGATTATATGTTCCTTAATGGAGCCCTGTTGCTTATGCATCGTTAAACGCCTAGAAAGAGATGTTGTTGTCTTGCCTATATACTGTTTTTTTTTGAGCTTACAGTCCCCAAGAGGGCATTTGAAGGCATAGACGACGTTGGTCTCTTTTAAAGCATTCTGCTTTGTGTCTGGAGAGTTTCTCATGAGTAGGCTGGCCGTTTTCTGGTTTTATAGTAAATCGTCAGTTGTATCCTCTGATTTTTGTCTGTAGGGATAACGTTCCTATTAACAATATCTTTCAGGACCCTTTCCTCCGTTTTATGAGCTGTGGAAAAGAAGTTCCTGTAAAATAGTCTAATAGGGGGTATAGGTGTTGTGTTAGTTGTCTCTTCAGAGGTTGCATGGCGTTTCACTTTGGTTCATTATCTGGCGAAAATGAACCTCATACTCTCTGACCAAACTAAATTCCAAAGGGTAACGAAGGACACTACAA
The DNA here is from genome assembly GCF_040958095.1 of Procambarus clarkii. Lineage (NCBI taxonomy): Eukaryota > Metazoa > Arthropoda > Malacostraca > Decapoda > Cambaridae > Procambarus > Procambarus clarkii. The sequence goes on along the minus strand of NC_091185.1, from coordinate 37,070,596 downwards.
CCGATTTGAAAGCAAAGGTCAACAAACTGATCAAAACTGTGAACGCCAAGAAATCCGGACTCCACCTGCCAAAGATTATTGGGGAATATAAACCTGGATATGCGTATGGAAATGTCAAGACACACAAGCATGGAAACCCACTTCGGCCATTCATTAGCCAGATACCCACACCCACGTACAGACTGGCGAAGCGACTCAACGGCCTGCTGACTATTTATGTCCCTTGCGCCTTCAGCCTGAAGTCTCCAAAGGAATTTGTTGACTTACTGCGGGGCACACGGGCCACAGGGATAAGAGCCTCATTGGACGTAGAATCACTGTTTACCAACGTACCTATGGACGAGACAATCGGGATGATAGCCGACAGAGTGTATCGTGATCCGGCCTGTACTCCTCTTGACATACCAGAAAATATTCCAAGGAAACTACTCCAAGCTTGTACTAAAGAGGCACCCTTCTTGAGCCCGGATGGGCACATGTATAAGCAAGTAGATGGGGTCGCCATGGGTTCTCCCCTAGGTGTCCTGTTTGCAAACTTCTACATAGGTACCATCGAGCAAAAAGTCTTAGTCGACATGAACTTGAAACCGGCCATATACTGCAGGTATGTTGACCACATTTTTACACAGGTACCTGATGTCAGACATCTGCAGGAGCTGAAGGAGGCATTTGAGCAGAGTTCCGTGCTGCGTTTCACTTACGAGATGGAAAAGGATGGGAAGCTGCCCTTTCTAGATGTAACAGTCATGGAGAAGAGCGGAGTTTTCCACACTGCAGTCTACACTAAGGAAACGAACATAGGAATGTGCCTAAATACCAACAGCGACTGCCCAGACAGGTACAAGAGGAGTGTTGTTGACGCTTATGTCGACCGTGCTCTCAGCCACAGCTCAGAATGGAAGCAAGTCGACGAAGAACTCTGTAGGGTAAGGCAGGTCCTAGTCAACAACGGCTTCTCCAATGGTGTCGTCGAAGACATCATAAGAAGGAAAGTGAAATGCCAAGCAACCTCTGAAGAGACAACTAACACAACACCTATACCCCCTATTAGACTATTTTACAGGAACTTCTTTTCCACAGCTCATAAAACGGAGGAAAGGGTCCTGAAAGATATTGTTAATAGGAACGTTATCCCTACAGACAAAAATCAGAGGATACAACTGACGATTTACTATAAAACCAGAAAACGGCCAGCCTACTCATGAGAAACTCTCCAGACACAAAGCAGAATGCTTTAAAAGAGACCAACGTCGTCTATGCCTTCAAATGCCCTCTTGGGGACTGTAAGCTCAAAAAAAAACAGTATATAGGCAAGACAACAACATCTCTTTCTAGGCGTTTAACGATGCATAAGCAACAGGGCTCCATTAAGGAACATATAATCTCTTCCCAGAACCAAACCATCGCCAGAGAAATCCTAGTAAACAACACAGAAATCATCGATAGATACAGCGATAGTAGGCGGCTTGACGTCTGCGAGGCACTACACATTAAGAAGTCAACACCAGCAATTAACAGCCAATTAATGCACAACTATATTCTACCCACCTCAAGACTCCGCTCCAATATAGAAGCATCAAGAAATATGGACCAATAGGCTTTCTACAATCACTTCCATTCAATACCCATTGTTTCGTGTTCTGTCTTGTATTTATGAATTTAATACCCTATTAATACCACCTCACCCCATCCACCTCACTCAAATGTAGATATAAACAAATCGAAGATGTGTAAGTTCTATTCAGTTGTGTATGTGTAAGCTAAAGTCTTTGAAAATGTAATAAGTTTTACGAAACGCGCTCAAGTGTCGCGTCAGACTAGAAATAAAAATGAATTTTGAGGAATTGATTTTTGAATTACCACCAACAGTGAAAAGAAACGTACGAAAGATGGAGAAAATTCGTGTAAGAATTATTAATCTTACTTTTTCGGTCATATTTTATAATATATATATATATATATATATATATATATATATATATATATATATATATATATATATATATATATATATATTGAACATGAGCGAAAGGGTATGATTAATGATTCTAACACGAATCTTCACATTATTTCATATATTTTTCCTCACTGTCGAGGGAAGTTGAAAAGTTACCTCTCCAAAGTTAATTTTCACACATTATTATGGTCTGACGCCTAGGGATGCGTTTCACAATGTATTCCTTACATTCTCAAGACAAGTTTACCATGTTTGGCTCTGGATTATATTCTCTTTGGGTGAGGTGGTAAAGAGCAAGTGGATGAATGGCATAACATAATTAATTGGGTATTAAATGTATCAACAAGCTTACGTTCCTGAGGTAGGGTCATTGGATCTTGTCTCTGCATTGGCTCGGGGTCTTGAAGTGAGTAGAATGTAATTATGTGTTAGCTGGTTGTTAATTGTGGTCTTGACTTTTTGATGTGTAGGGCCTCGCTGATGTTCAGTCATCTGCTGTCGTTACCCGCTTTATTACCCATTCAGAAGGTTCTTTCATTATTGATATTTTTCAATAAAGAAATGAGCCTTTGATAAAACGTTCGATTGAGTGCTGACTAAGCCATTTACGTCGTCCTTTTCCCTCATAACCTCACAGGTCATAACACATAGTTACTTTTAGCTACGAGAGAGAGAGCGGTACCGATGGGAAAATATGCATAGTTACGTTTAGCTACGAGAGAGTTGCTGATAAGAAAATATTCATTGGCTTTTGTTGAGGTTTTTTGGTAACTTTTAATTCTATTCCTCGTCACTTTGTCATTCTTATTGAACATTTGTGAGAATCAAAGAAATTTCGTTTGACCTGATGGTGTTAAAGTACCTTTCCAAAAGAGATAAAAGTAGTGAGGTTTGATAGAATTATTACATAATCTTCCAAGATTTTAGTGATTTGATTATTATTCGAGTTTCCTGACTATTATAACAGTGCTTAAGAACACCAATTAGGTAGCATCCTTAGTCATACAGTCATAAATCACATTAACGTGATATATCAATGAACAAATCCACCGGAGCCTTGATGAGGGTTCGAAGCTCGGCGCTGGTTGTTCCCAGGCGCCCTCTAGTCGACTGTACCAGGACATCGTAAAAAAAATTGCAACCTGGTGGCATTACTGCACCCACAAGGGTGTAGTAATGCCAGTGGTGGAGCCATGGACACTCACACATCTGCTTATAGTCAGTTATAACATTTAGTGACCGCGAGAGTTGGGTTTGCTGTAGCAAGACAACATCTTACAGTGCTGTCGAGGAGTGGGGAGGCGGCAGCCGACGAGGTGTTTGTTACTTGTCTTCTTAAGGGCGAACTGAGAATTTCCACTGCCTTCAAAAGCTAAATTTACATGTTTCTGCGATCAATGCATATGGATCCTGCTAACGTAAGCGATTGTATAGAGAACAATGAGGCCTTGCAGCAACTAGTGGAAAATAAGTTGATTATGCTACTATGTTATAATAATAGCGTCTGTAGAATTCTACGCATTCTACAGACGAACCTCAGGAGGAAATTGTGCCTTTTCAGTTAGTACCACACATTCAACTAAATTTTAGCTAAAAGGAGAGAAATGCTTGTTCTACTCGCGAGAGACAACATTGCCTTTGTTACCAATTGTTATGAACAACTGCTAATCAGGTCAATAATGGTGCAATCCAGAGACAATGTTAAAACACTTGACTGCAACCTTTGGTACCAACTGCAGATGGTACCACCGGGGAAAACTATATCTCAACTAACTGGTACTATGGCGACTCAATGGGCAGCTCTATCTCTGCATACTTCTCAGTTGATAACTGCAGGAACTACCCGACGGGCAGCTATAGATACTCTAGGAGATAATTGCCAGATAACATTGGTTCATCGTACACAAGAAGTGAAGGCTAAAGTTACAGTTACTGCCAGTATTCAACAGGAGAGGACATCAGATTTTTCGAGACAAGAGCATATATATAACAGACTCTCCGCTGCTCTGAGAGGTGATAGAATGTATCAGAAAATCAGCGTGTTAATCACGGAAGCTATTGCAGCCATAACGGTGACCTTAAAAATGGCTTTCGAAACAACGAAACAAGAGGAGAGCCATGTATACTCAGAAGCCTCGTGAGTAAACCCAGTCCAATATTCTAATCCTACCATGATTTCTCTCAAGAGATCAGTCTTACCTAAGAAAAGTTTCACCAGAGTCCAGGTCGCTCTGGTCACTTGCCATATACACCTGTGTAGATCCTGAGCCACACTATGACACCCTCACTGGTGTAGATCCTGAGTCACACTGTGACACCCACACTGGTGTAGATCCTGAGTCACACTGTGACACCCACACTGGTGTAGATCCTGAGTCACACTGTGACACCCACACTGGTGTAGATCCTGAGTCACACTGTGACACTGTTACGGACCCGAGTCCATCGTCGGAGCACTGAGCAGTGATGACAACGCCATCTGTGAGTCCGCTCCCGAAAACCCCACAACATGGACAACGCCATCTAGTGGTGACAGGATATGCCAGCAACAGGCGCTGGATTCCTGTCCTGGTCAGCTCGTGACGTAGCCGCTGCTGACCTCTGGTGAGGTGGCGCTTAGACAGTGAACGCCATCTATGGAGTGAAGAGGTGGACGTTTGTGTCTAAGCTAGTAAGTGAAGTTTCCTAGCGGCCCCAGGTAGTGTCCTCAGTACTGATGACGTGTCTACTTTCAGAGTCAACCTAGGACGGTTGTGAGGTACGTGGAGTCAGTCTACCCAAGGCAGCCAAGGTCTCTTCCCCAGTCTGCTTTATAGAAGCTGTGAGCCACCCTCGGACGAACTCTGCTGAGTGTATGATTGCCTGCCTGAGGAGTGGCAGTAACGGGATTTGCCGTATCCGGGGCTGGCTGGTGGAAGAGACCACCCACTGAGGTGACGACCGAGGAGGGTGACCAGCGAGTCACACGAGGCTCCTGGCTAGGGCTCACAACCCTAGTATTAGTCGTGGAGTGGCCTGACAGCGAAGCTGACTAGTACCTGCCAGCTACAGGCTGGACTGTGGTTGTAGGCCATCACGACAAGGCACCCAGTGGGATTGTGGTTTGGCAGGCCTGTGGCCAGGGTAGATTCGTCGTAGAGTCATCGTGGGCCACGGAAGAAGAAACCAGGGCTACCCAGAGTGAGCATCGCCGAGTATCCAGTGTCTTTGGAGGAAGACGAAGCTGTATATATTTTGTGCAGTAATAATTCCCGTGTGTGACTTTTTATTCATATATGGTGGTGGAAATTATATATATAGAGGAAAGTGCTAATCTTGTACATTTAATGTACCTTCCATATTGTTTTAACTTGCGTTACGGAACACACCCCTTGAAAGCCTCTACTAACTTGGGGCCGGATACCCAAACTCTAATACCATCAGAGAAGAACCCGGTTGCGTCCCAGTAGGGCCGTAACAGACACCCACACCTGTGTAGATCCTGAGTGAAACTGTGACACCCACACTTGTTTTGATGATGAGTCACACTGTGACACCCACACTTGTGTTGATCATGAGTCACAGTGTGACACCCAGTACGAGCACTAGATATCGTGCTTCACATGTATAGTAATGCGCAGCAGTAGAAGACTAACTCACATCTTGTCTATTTTATACTGCCAACATCAGCAGGGTTCCGAGCGAACATTTCTGTCTGCTATCATCCACGATGATAGCAGACAGAGTATATCGTGACCCGGCTTGCACTCCTCTTGACATGACAGAAAACACACTGAGGAATCTACTCCAAGCCTGCACTAAATAGGCACCCTTCTTGAGTCCAGATGGGAATATGTATAAGCAAGTAGATGGGGTCGCCATGGGTTCTCCCCTAGGTGTCCTGTTTTCGAACTTCTACATGGGCACCATCGAGCAGAGGGAGTTAGTTGACATGGACTTGAAACCCGCCATATACTGCAGGTATATTGACAACATTTTTACGCAGGTACCAGATGCCAGATGTCTGCAGCAGCTGAAGGAGGCATTTGAGCGGAATTCTGTGTTGAGCTTCACTTACGAGATGGAGAATAATGTGAAGCTGCCCTTTCTGGATGTAACAGTTATGGAAAAGAGCGGAGGCTTCCACACTGCAGTCTACACTAAGGAAACCAACATAGGAATGTGCCTCAATGCCAAGAGTGACTGCCCAGACAGGTACAAGATGAGTTTTGTCAACGTTTACGTCGACCGTGCTCTCAGCCACAGCTTAGGATGGAAGCAAGTCGATGAATAACTCTGTAGGGTAAGGCAGGTCCTAGTCAACAACGGCTTCGTTGAAGACATCATGAATAAAAAGGAGAAACGCCATGCAACCTCTGAAGAGTCAACCAACACAACACCTGTACCCCTTATTAAACTATTTTACAGGAACTTCTTTTTGACGGCTTATAAAACTAAGGAAAGGGTCCTGAAAGATATTGTTGATAGGAACGTTATCCCTACAGACAAAAATCTGAAAATACAATTGACAATTTATTATAAAACAAAAAAACGGCAAATCTACTCATTAAAAACATTCCAGATACTAAGCAGAATGCCTTAAAGGAGACCAACGTCGTCTATTACCCGGATGGTAATCTTGGGCATAGCATTTTATCAAATCACCTTATTCTTTGGGGCACACGTGAGGAACACAAATGCGAACAAGCCTGAATGGTACCCAGGACTATATGCAACTGAAAACTCACACCCCAGAAGTGACTAGAACCCATACTGCCATACTGCCGCCGGGAGGGTGGTTCAAATAGCTTTGGCTATCACCTCCTTTTGTCTGGTTGAGATGGTCAAGTGGATTAAGGCATCCTGTACAAACCAGTTGTGCTGCTCCTGGTAGTATGGGTTCGAGTCACTTCTGAGGTGTGAGTTTTCAGTTGCATATAGTCCTGGGGACCATTCAGGCTTGCTGACATTTGTGTTCCTCACGTGTGCCCCAAAGAATGAGGTGATTTGATAAAATGCTATGCCCAAAATTACCATCCGGATGCCGGTGGGGGAGTGGTTCAAATAGCTTTGGCTATCACCTCCTTTTGTCCGGTCGAGATGGTCAAGTGGATTAAGGCGTCCTGTACAAACCAGTTGCGATGCTCCTGGCAGTATGGGTTCGAGTCACTTCTGGGGGTGTGAGTTTCCAGTTTATATATATATATATATATATATATATATATATATATATATATATATATATATATATATATATGTATATGTATATGTATATGTATATGTATATATATATATATATATATATATATATATATATATATATATATATATATATATATATATGCAAACAAGCTTGAATGGTCCCCAAGCATATATGCAACTGAAAACTCCACACCCCGGAGGTGATTCGAATCCAGACAGCCAGGAGACACTATGCAACTGGCGTAACTGGTACCTTAACCACTTGACCAACCAGGACCGTACAAAAGACGATGGTAGCCGTGGTTATTTCCCCCTCCGTCCCAACGGCACTTAGTGGTGAGCTTGGGGAGAGTTATTTCATCAAATCATCTCATTTTGTGGGGCCACGTAAGCAACACATATTTGTGTTGCTCACGTGGCCCCACAAAATGTTTGTGGAGAGTAACATAGCGCCAAGCTACTAATAAATGTTTAACATTAAGCATCTCACAATCATGTATATAATGAGGAATTAAAATATATAATGTTCAACTTATAGAACACAAAAGATGTGTTGAATTTTCTAACACGAACAATGTTCCGATGTTAGGGACTCCAGTCATCCTATAGCTCTGATCCGTCCAAAATAATTTTCCTGCCCTCACTCAACACAAAGGCCATCTTATTAAAGCGGCTCACGTGAGGAATGTGTCCAGCACGACCCCTTTGTTTGCACCTCGTTGATGTTGACTCGTGTATTTCTCAGCACAAAGTTTAAATCTTCTAATGTTCTAAACGTGTGGGATGTGACTTATTAATCTGTCCATCTCCTTTTATATTTTCTGTTCTTATATCTTTGTGTCTCTAATTACTACTCAGTCATATTTCATCTTTGTTCCTTTTCGCGTTTCCGTTCTTCCACTTCCGATCTGTTTAAGGCGTTTAGTTTTCCTTTCTTCGCTAATGAAGCTAACACTAGGAGCTTCCTTCTGCGTGCTCTTTATTATTATTATTATGTTCTTATCTCATGTCAGCTTGATATTCATGCTTTACTTCTCCACTTTACTTCTTCTCCTGCTCTCACCATGCCCTTCCTCTCGACCCCCTCTCATTCTCCTCCTCAGTTAGCACTTGGCGAGGCTCCATGACGGATCGAAACGTCGTCAGCACTATTTCATTTGCCGGTGGGGTTAAGTCTCAACAGCTACGTTAGTGGGACTCATTCTAAAGAAAACATCTCCAATAATTTAATATTTCTTGTCAGTCTTATCTGTAGTTATGAGAGAAAATTCAAGATTGAGCTCCACATCTAGTGAGAAGTTAATGTTCTTGAACAAAGTATATACTACATACAGGCTCTTCATCACAGAAGAGTTATTCATGGTTTACAAAATGTTTACTTGCATTTGGCTTCCTAACAAATCCGTTCTTAGAAAGCCCACAACCAAACAAGAGGTTCTATACCTTTTGAAAATATTGATGGTCATCTGCAAGAACAGATCAATTTCGAAGTCTTATCGGCCAAATTATGGAACTTATTCTAGCAATAGATTGACGACAATTCTGAATTCTTGTAATGAATATATAAAAGCACAAACCAATAATCGATATATCTACTGAATGACCTCATTAGAATAACAATAGAAAGATTTACTTTAAATTAAATTTCAACGTGATATATAAAAACAAATGATATTAAAAATGTCAATAATAATAATTATTATTTGCAACAGAGCTACACATCCAGCGGGAAGCAAAATGACACAACTTGACACAATCCATAAATTCAGACTCTTCTATGCAGAAGACTCGTGACGGGTCTGAACAAATTAAAGAAAATTCGATGATTGCGAACCCCAGTCTGGCAGGAGGCTGGTGTTCTAACCATTCTGTCACTTCAACAATTCAAACAACATGTAAATATGTCACTAAGAACACACAACAGTGTTCCATACAAATATTCTAATATCCTGATGAATGTACAAAAAAAATGTAGTACTGGATTTCAAACGTCAAAGTAACTGTAGTGTGTAAACAAAATAATAATAACCACTATTAAAATAAATAATATTGAGGAAATCAGTTGGAGCCACAAAGAGGATTCGAACCTGCACGTTGGGTACACTCAAGTACACGCCTTAGACCACTTACCCACAACATGGTAAAACCAATGCATGGAATTCAGCTGAATCCTCTAGGCATCCTAAGGCTTCCAATGAGGCCATGTTAGGGTTTCACACATTGCCCCCCCCCCCAACCAGTCCTCCTCCAAAGAGCGTCACATTTCGCTCGTATGTGTTACATAAGGCCAAAAATTGTCGTACTAGAAAATGGAAGCGGCTTTCGAAAGTGACGTACTGTCCCTTTTTCTGTCGTGGGTCCTCTGGTAGGTTAGAAGAGGACACTTTACATTGACCGTTTTCTTGACGTTGGGAAACTTTAAGAGGACGGGCTGGCCCTCTCATGCACTCTGGCTGTGGTAGTCGAGTTCTATCCCAAACGCTTCTCTTCATATGTAAAAAGAAGTCACAGTTTCTCAATGATACATCACGTTAATGTGATTTCTTTATGCATGAATATTATTATCATGAACTTACCATAAACATTAACTTTCCTTCACAAGGTTTATGTAAAGATGTTTGAGTAAACGTAAAACAGGCGACTCGGTATCTTTGGCAACAAACACGAAGTTCTCCAATCCAAAAACGACGTGTCTTATGTATAAACGTTTTATAATGTATAAGAAATGTGTATCCCTCATTTGGCTTCTCTGCAATTTCCTCAATCAGAAATTAACCACCAGACAATGCACGCCACTTGGAACCCTCTTAGGAAACCTTCCATTGTCACTCGCATGCGAAGCCTCCCATGTCAAGTAAAGCGGAAGACATACTAACTGGCTAGCAGATATATAGACAAACAAAGAGAAAGGCAGAATAACAAACACACTTACACACAAACAGAGAGCTAGGAAGACCTAGAGACATTGGGTCAGACAGTCATACAGACTGACAAGGACACAGCATCCACCACATACACTCTTCAATCACTTGACAAATTCATATATTCAACACACAAATCCAGAAGCAAATACCTCGTTCTTGACGCTCGATGAACGTATGAACGATAATGTCACACTTCAACCAGCGTCTCCAATCGAGAATTCTCCTCCTCGAACCATGAGTAAGTGATCAGCAGCTGAGTAAGAGAGAAACTGCCATTCAGAATGCAAATTATTCTACAAGGAAATTTAATAAACAAAAGTCGAGGTCGTGCAAGGCTTTGCAGTGTGCAGCTAAAAGCCGGAAATGTGGAGGAAGGTCGCTCACAACGTTGGAGATCTCTGGGAAATATAGAGACGGGGAAGTGGAAATGAATGGCAGACGAGAGAGAGAGAGAGAGAGAGAGAGAGAGAGAGAGAGAGAGAGAGAGAGAGAGAGAGAGAGAGATATAGAGAGAGAGAGAGGGCGGCAGCAGAATGTGTGTAAGGGGCACAGAGTGCAGAGATGTGATAAAGTGTTGAGAAGGAGAATGGGAGAGAGGAAAATAGAGTGGAAGAGTGGGAGGTGGATAGGAGAATGTTAGGGGAGAGAGGAGAGAAAGTTGGAGAGCGTGGGAGAGGAAAGGAGTGGAGGAAAAGAGTGAATGTGTGAAAGAGAGAGCCGGGCACCACTGGGTTCCCCATCTAGTTCCTCGTAGTTCGGAAGTTATCTTTCCAGTTAATGTTAACAAATCATGATAAACCCAACCGGAAGAAAAGTGAGTATACCAGATTAAAAACAATTATGACAAATTTTTCATTAACACACAGTTTACAATTCGTGTTGTTACATATACATTGGCAACACATAATCACAGCATTCAATTTAATGAGCAATGCATTCCATTTGTCAGAGTATGTAATAGGATGGAATGCAATTGGCAGTGATGTGGTGGAGGCAGACTCCAAACACAGTTTCAAATGAAGATTTGATAGAGCCCAATAGGCTTCAGAATCTGTAGACCAGTTGATTGACAGTTGAGAGGCGGGATGAAAGAGCCAAAGGTTAACCCTTACACGCACAACTAGCTGAGTACAGCAACATTTAACAGCTGAGACATGCGAAGTATATATGCAACATTAATTTACAGTAGTTTATAGAGCCATTGATATACAAGCAATATATAGCATGGCAAATATAACTAAGAGATAAATATGTTTATGAAAATTAGCTGTACATAATCCGCATATTTAGAATCTTGCTTGTGTCACTCTCATTGTGTTCACACAGTGATAGACTGAGCTAATTCGCAAATATACAGCCATTATAGCGCTATTGTTTTTATATTTAACAAACAAGTCAACATTTCATGACACTCGGACCAGTTGTGATGGATCAGGCTACCGGCCAGCCTACAACGCCATTCGTAAATTCCCCGTCTCCAGCCTCACGCACGAGAGTACCAGCGGAGTCAGTGGGAACCCAGCCACACGGAATGCTAATCATTCTACAAGGAATTCCAATAACCAAGCATTCGAGTCTGACAAGGCCTCCCAGTGCCCAAGTAAATGTCCGAAATACGAAGAAACTTCATTTACTCTGTTTCTTTGAAAGCTAGAAGAAAGTTTCTAGGAAAAGCTATTTCTATGAAAGCTAGAAGTTGGAGTAAGATAGGACGGCTATAAGGGCTATAAGAGAGAGAGAGAGAGAGAGAGAGAGAGAGACAGAGACAGAGAGAGAAACCGAAATTGTGACACGGAATCAGAGAGAAACGGACACATACACATACAAACGAACATATATATAAATAGACAGACTAAAAGCTTGACATTCAGCATGAAACAAA
>NC_091185.1:37033652-37056152 GCF_040958095.1 Procambarus clarkii | reverse complement strand
TCACCGAGACAAGAAACATAGTTTTTTGTCACAGAAGTGTACGCAAACGCAGTGATCAAGTGTATAGTGAGCTCCTACAGCGGTAGAGCAATTAAGAAACAAAAATAAGGCCGAGTGGCAAGATCAGTGTGTACCGTTGGGTCAGCCTAGCCACCCAGCCTAGCAGGACCTACGTTTTGTTTGCTGAGTAATGTGTTATGAGGCGGATTGTAGCATACTTAGTGATTGATCCCCCGAAGTGTGTGCACCGTTTAGGATCGTATGCTAAGTGCACATAGTGGTGACGACCAGTGAGGAAGATAGGAACGAATGTTACCAGGAGCACGTGGAGACAACAGTAGCACGTGGAGGCAACATTGATACCAGAGAGAGGAGAGGGCAAGCGACCAACCCCGTCATAAGGACATCTCTTCAAACTCACCTAGGCGTGCTTGCTCGGGGTGAGCTGACGGTAGGTACCCCTCTCTAGGTCATCAATAAGGTGTACAGAGTGACTTAAAATACCTAATTTAAAGAAAGTAGGTCTCAATATCTCAAATATACAACTCCGTGGCTCACTTGGGTGGGGGCTTGACACATGATACCCTGGTGACCGCTCACCATCTCACCCCACACCTTCCCACGCCTTACACTGCCCCAAGACACCCCCCTACCCCTTCCCCTATACACAAACACCCCCGCACCCAACACACACACACACACACACACACACACACACACACACACACACACACACACACACACACACACACACACACATACACACACACACACGCACACGCACACGCACACGCACACACGCACACGCGCACACACGCACACACACACGCACACGCACACACCCACACACACACACACTCACACACACACACACACACACGCACACGCACGCACACAAAGACACACACGGACACACACACACACGCACATACAGACACACACACAGACACACACACACACACACACACACACACACACACACACACACACACACACACACACACACACACACACACACACACACACACAGGTCAAGCGGGATGGTAAGACAACAGAATGAAGCTGGAGGAGAGGGACTGGACGAGTCATTCATGGAGATGATTGCTAAGGCTTGGAAGGAAGTCAGTGGGGAATTGAAGGACCTGAGGGAAACTATATGTAAGCTGCAGATAGAACTAAGTGCAGCACAAGAGGAGATAAAAAGCCTAAAAACAGGCCCTCCTCAGACTCTGGCCCAGGGGACCAACCCCCAGGTGCCTGGAGATGTAGCTATGGCAGGGACCCCTACAATTGGCCCAACCTTTGCTGAAATGCTCAAGAGCCCAGGAGCAATGTCCACAGTCAAGGATGTTGTAATGAAAGCAGTAACCTCACAGGAGGCAGCTAGATGCACAAGCCAGCTAATGGAAAGGAAAAGAGCTGTAGTAGTGGTAGGTGTCGAGGAACAAGAGGGCTCCACAAGGGAGGAAACGAGGACTAAAGACAAAGCTGCAGTGGCAGGGATATTAAAGGAGATAGGAATGGAAAAGGCTGAACGAGACATAGAACAGTTTTTCCGGATTGGCCAGTACAACAGAGACAAAAAAAGATTGATCAAGGTAGTATTCAAGAGCGAGGACATCAAAGAGGACATTCTAGTATGGAAGAGCAAACTGAGGTATGCAAGGAACTACAAAGAGGTATATGTTCAGAGGGACATGACCAGAGACGAGATAGTAAGGGCAGCAGATGCAAGGAAAAGGCGCAAGGAGAGGGAAGAGAGCCAGGGAACCTCAGCCTCCAACCCAGCAATCCCAGAGGGGAGTGGGGAACCCCAATCCAGCAACCCAGGAACCCCAGGGGGGAATGCAACACCCCAGTCCACCACCCAATAGGGCCCTCTCTACCCCCCAGCACAAACCCTTCCCTGCCCCTGCATAATGCCCATCATGAAACCCAAATCCTCCCCCTCCCCTTACCCCAAGTAGCCCCTGCTTTCCCAACCCCTGGTCTTCTCCCTGCCCCAAGCAGGCCTGAGCAAGACCAAAGCCCTCTATCCCCCACTCCACCTCCCTCCAAACCCTTGTCAACTACACCGCAGGAGGGCGTGCCCTCTCCCCAAGCAATCCCTGCTCCCTCACCCCCAGGACTTCTTCCTGACCCAAGCAGGCCTGAGGAAGACCTAAGCCCTCCACCCCCCACCCCACCTCCCCCTGAACCCCTGGCAACTACCTCACAGGAGGAGGAGCCTACCCAAGTAGCAAGGACCATAGAACAACCTCCTACACTTGTAGGGAGTGTGGGTGAAATTGGATATAAGAAAGTGAGCTTCAAGGTAATGTACTCAAACATTGATGGGATTACCAATAAAGCAAGTGAACTGGCAGAAAGGGTGCAAGAAGAAAACCCTGATGTAATAGGACTAACAGAAACAAAATTGTCAGGAGTCATAACAGATGCTGTGTTTCCAAAGGACTACTATATAGTAAGGAAAGAGAGGGAAGGGAGAGGAGGTGGAGGAGTGGCCCTGCTGATAAGGAAGGACTGGAGTTTTGATGAGATGGAAATTCCGGGCTGTGACGGATTCAGAGATTACATAACAGGAACTATAACAATGGGTGGACCTAAGATAATAGTGACAGTCATTTACAACCCTCCCCTAAATGACAGAAGACCTAGACAGGAGTTTGATAGGAACAACATGGCAACCATTAATATAATAGAGAGAGCAGCTTCAGTTGCCTGCAGGAATGGCTCAAGACTCTTAATCATGGGTGATTTCAACCATGGAAAGATAGACTGGGAGAATGGGGACCCACATGGTGGTGCAGATACGTGGCGAGCTAAACTCTTGGAAGTGGCAACAAGGAATTTTCTGAGCCAGCATGTCAAGGAACCCACAAGAATGAGAGGCAATGATGAACCAGCTAGACTCGACTTAATATTCACCCTGAATGAGTCAGAAATAAGGGAAGTCAAAGTTGAAGCCCCCATAGGAATGAGTGACCACAGTGTACTGACCTTTGAGTACTTGGTGGAGGTAGGGATAACCTATCCAAGGATGGGAGTGGAGGGGAAAAGACTGAATTACCGAAGAGGAAAATATGACGAGATGAGGAACTTCCTAATGGGAATACCATGGGAAACAGAACTTAGAGACAAGAATGTGCAGGTCATGATGGATATTGTCACCCAAAAGTGCCAGGAAGCTGCAGACAGGTTTATCCCCGTCCAAAAGGAGAAAAACGAAAAACAACAGAAAAACCCATGGTTCAACCAGGAATGTAAGGTAGCGAAACAACTGAGTAAAAGAACATGGAGAAACTACAGAAATAACAGAACACCAGAGAGCAGGGAGAGGTACCAGAGGGCCAGAAATGAGTACATCAGAGTGAGGAGGGAAGCAGAGAGACAGTTTGAAAATGACATCGCGAGTAAAGCCAAGACCCAACCAAAGCTGCTCCACAGCCATATCAGGAGGAAAACAGCAGTGAAGGAACAAGTGATGAAGCTGCGGAAAGGGGAGAACAGATACACAGAGAATGACAAGGAGGTGTGTGAAGAACTCAACAAGAGATTCCAGGAGGTCTTCACAATAGAACAAGGAGAAGCCCCTGCACTAAATGAGGAGGCGGCAACCTTGGAAACCTTGGAGGAATTTGACCTCACCAGTGATGAGGTCAAAAGGTGCCTGCTGGAGCTAGATGTGACAAAGGCTGTTGGGCCTGATAGAATCTCACCATGGATACTAAAGGAAGGTGCAGAAGCACTAAGTGTGCCACTCTCTATGGTGTATAACAGGTCACTGGAAACAGGAGACTTACCAGAAAGTTGGAAGACAGCTAACGTGGTCCCAATATACAAAAAGGGTGACAGGCAAGAGGCACTGAATTACAGGCCAGTTTCCTTAACTTGTATACCATGCAAGGTGCTAGAGAAGATCGTGAGGAAAAGGCTCGTAGAGCATCTGGAGGGAAATAACTTTGTAACGCACCACCAACATGGGTTCAGAGATGGTAAATCGTGCCTCACAGGTTTAATAGAATTTTATGACCAGGCAACGAAAATTAGGCAGGAAAGAGAAGGGTGGGCCGACTGCATTTTCCTGGATTGCCAAAAAGCCTTCGACACAGTACCCCATAAAAGGCTGTTAAAAAAGTTGGAGCAACAGGCAGGAGTAAAAGGGAAGGTGCTCCAGTGGATAAGGGAGTACTTAAGCAACAGGAAACAGCGAGTAACGGTGAGGGGGAAGACATCAGAGTGGCGAGATGTCACCAGCGGAGTCCCACAGGGCTCAGTACTTGGACCCATCCTGTTTCTAATATATGTGAACGATCTTCCAGAGGGTATAGACTCATTCCTCTCGATGTTTGCTGATGATGCAAAAATTATGAGAAGAATCAAGACGGATGAAGATAGACAGAGACTACAGGATGACCTGGATAAACTGGAGGAATGGTCTAGAAAATGGCTGCTGAAGTTCAACTCTGGAAAGTGTAAGGTGATGAAATTAGGCGAAGGGAGCAGGAGGCTGAACACAAGGTATCATCTGGGAGGGGAAATCCTGCAAGAATCAAATAGAGAGAAGGATCTGGGGGTTGATATCACACCGAACCTGTCCCCAGAGGCCCACATCAAAAGAATATCATCAGCGGCATATGCTAGACTGGCCAACATAAGAACTGCCTTCAGAAACTTGTGTAAGGAATCTTTCAGAACCCTGTATACCACTTATGTAAGACCAATCCTGGAATATGCAGCTCCAGCCTGGAGTCCATACCTAGTTAAACACAAGACAAAGTTAGAGAAGATTCAGCGGTATGCCACCAGGCTCGTCCCGGAACTGAGAGGATTGAGCTACGAGGAAAGGCTAAAGGAGCTGAACCTCACATCCCTGGAAAACAGAAGAGTAAGGGGAGACATGATAACCACCTACAAAATTCTCAGGGGAATTGACAGGGTGGACAAAGACAAACTCTTCAGCACGGGTGGGACACGAACAAGGGGACACAGGTGGAAACTTAGTACCCAGATGAGCCACAGAGACGTTAGAAAGAATTTTTTCAGTGTCAGAGTAGTTAATAAATGGAATGCACTAGGAAGTGATGTGGTGGAGGCTGACTCCATACACAGTTTCAAATGTAGGTATGATAGAGCCCAGTAGGCTCAGGAATCTGTACACCAGTTGATTGACAGTTGAGAGGCGGGACCAAAGAGCCAAAGCTCAACCCCCGCAAGCACAATTAGGTGAGTACACACACACACACACACACACACACACACACACTCTCCCCCACCCCACCTAAGCCTTCCCCTCTCCACCACTCCCCAAAACCCTACCCTCTTCCTCAATCACCTCAGCCTTCCCTTTCCCCCCACGCCCCCCAAGCCCTCCCCACTTTATTGCCCCCCCAAACCCCCCTTTCTCCCCCATCCCCCCACCCCCCTCAATCCTCCCCCTCTCACCCACCCCCCCAACCCTCCCCCCCTCACCCACTCCCCCTACCCTCCCCCTCCCCCCCTCACCCACTCCCCCTACCCTCCCCCTCCCCCCTCACCCACTCCCCCTACCCTCCCCCTCCCCCCCTCACCCACTCCCCCTACCCTCCCCCTCCCCCCTACCCCCCCAAGCCCTTCCTCCTCCACCAGTCTCCCCATACCAGATCCTCCCAGCTCCCACTCACCCCAGACCCCACAGGTCCTCCCCAGAGGAGAAGCAGAAGAGAGTTAGTTTCAGGGCAATGTACTCGAACATAGATGGGATCACAAGCAAGGCAAGTGAACTAAGGGAAAGAGCACAAGAAGTGAACCCAGATGTAATTGGACTCACTGAAACAAAACTCTCTGGAATCATAACGAATGCCGTGTTTCCCCAGGAGTACACAATAATAAGGAAAGAGAGGGAAGGTAGGGGAGGAGGAGGAGTGGCCCTACTCATGAGAAAGGAATGGAGCTTTAAGGAGATGGCTATCCCGGGCTGTGAGGGTTTCAGAGACTACATAGCAGGCACCATGACAATGGGAGGACCAAGGATAGTAGAAGCAGTAATATATAATCCTTCACCAAATGACAAAAGACCCAGTCAAGAGTACGAAAGCAACAACATGGCAGTTAACACTATAATTGAGAGGGCAGCCTCTTCTGCCTGTAGAAATAGATCCCACCTGCTCATCATGGGGGACTTCAATCACGGCAGGATTGATTGGGAGAACAAGGAACCGCATGGAGGCGAGGATACGTGGAGAGCCAAACTACTGGAGGTGGCGACTAGAAACTTCTTAACCCAGCATGTCAGTGAACCCACAAGGATGAGAGGAAACGACGAACCAGCGAGACTCGACCTGGTTTTCACCCTGAACGACTCTGACATAAGAGAAATCAGTTTTGAGGACCCAGTAGGAATGAGCGACCACAGTGTATTGGTGTTTGAGTACCTGATTGAAGAAGGGTTATTGAACTCGAGAAGGGATACCGAAACCAAAAGGTTAGCATACCGAAAGGGAAACTATGAGGAGATAAGAAAATGCCTAGCAGATATAGCATGGGAAACAGAGCTCAGGGAAAAGACGGCCCAAGATATGATGGAATACATCACGCAAAAATGCAAGGATGCAGCAAACAAGTTTGTCCCAGTCCAAAAGGAAAACAGTGAAATGAAGATGAGAAACCCATGGTTTAATCAGAGATGTAGGCTAGCTAAGCAGCAAAGTAAAAGGGCATGGAGAAACTATAGGAATAACAGGACACTGGAGAGCAGAGAAAGATACCAGAATGCCAGGAATGAATATGTTAGGATGAGAAGAGAGGCAGAAAGACAATACGAAAATGACATCGCAAGCAAGGCAAAGACTCAGCCTAAATTGCTGCATAGCCACATCAGGAGAAAAACAACAGTAAAGGAACAGGTTATGAAATTAAGGTTAGGGCCAGAGGGATTCACTACAAACGACAAGGAAGTGTGTGAGGAACTGAATAAGAAATTCCAGGAGGTCTTCACCTTGGAGCAAGGAGAAATCCCAGAGATAAGAGAGGGAATAGCTAACCAGGAACCACTGGAAGAGTTTGAGATTACCAGCGGGGAAGTAAGGAAGTGTTTACTAGAATTGGATGTGACAAAGGCTATAGGTCCAGATGGAATCTCCCCTTGGATACTAAAGGAAGGAGCAGAAGAACTGTGCCTCCCGCTCTCCATGGTGTATAACAAATCACTGGCAACAGGGGAACTGCCAGAAATTTGGAAAGCAGCTAACGTAGTCCCGATATACAAGAAAGGGGATAGGCAGGAGGCACTGAATTACAGACCAGTGTCCCTAACCTGCATACCATGCAAGTTGATGGAGAAGATTGTGCGAAGAAAGCTAGTGGAACATCTGGAGCGAAAGAACTTTGTAACACAACATCAACATGGATTCAGGGATGGCAGGTCCTGCCTCACAGGGTTACTTGAATTCTACGACCAGGCAACAAAAATAAGGCAAGAAAGAGAAGGGTGGGCAGACTGCATATTTTTGGATTGTCAGAAAGCCTTTGACACAGTGCCACACAAGAGGCTAGTGAAAAAACTGGAGATGCAGGCTGGAGTGAAAGGGAAGGTACTCCGTTGGATACAGGAATACCTAAGTAACAGGAGACAACGAGTCAGTGTGAGGGGTGAGGTCTCAGATTAACGAGACGTTACGAGTGGAGTACCGCAGGGGTCAGTCCTTGGACCTATACTGTTTCTGATATATGTAAATGATCTTCCAGAGGGTATAGAATCGTTTCTCTCAATGTTTGCCGATGATGCAAAAATTATGAGGAGGATTGAAACTGAGGACGATAGTAGGAGGCTACAAGATGACCTAGACAGACTGAGTGAATGGTCCAACAAATGGCTGTTGAAGTTCAACCCGAGTAAATGCAAAGTAACGAAACTAGGTGGTGGAAATAGGAGGCCAAACACAGGATACAGAATAGGAGATGAAGTACTTAATGAAACGAACAGAGAGAAAGATCTAGGAGTTGATATCACACCAAACCTGTCTCCTGAAGCCCACATAAAAAGAATAACGTCTGCGGCATATGCGAGGCTGGCTAACATCAGAACAGCGTTCAGGAACCTGTGTAAGGAATCATTCAGAATACACCACATATGTAAGACCAATCCTGGAGTATGCGGCCCCAGCATGGAGCCCGTATCTTGTCAAGCACAAGACGAAGCTGGAAAAAGTCCATAGGTATGCCACTAGACTAGTCCCAGAACTAAGAGGCATGAGTTACGAGGAAAGGCTGCGGGAAATGCACCTTACGACACTGGAAGACAGAAGAGTAAGGGGAGACATGATCACAACCTACAAAATCCTCAGAGGAATCGACCGGGTAAACAAGGATAAACTATTCAACACTGGTGGGACGCGAACAAGGGGACACAGGTGGAAACTGAGTACTCACATGAGCCACAGAGACGTTAGAAGGAACTTTTTCAGTGTCAGAGTAGTTAACGGATGGAATGCATTAGGCAGTGATGTGGTGGAGGCTGACTCCATACACAGTTTTAAATGTAGATATGATAGAGCCCAGTAGGCTCAGGAATCTGTACACCAGTTGATTGACAGTTGAGAGGCGGGACCAAAGAGCCAAAGCTCAACCCCCGCAAGCACAAATAGGTGAGTACAAATAGGTGAGTACACACAAAGTTTCAAAGTGAAGTTTCAAAGCGTTATAGGAAAAAGAGTCCTAGGAAGACGGGACACCACGAGCATAGCTCTTATCCTGTAACTACACTTCGGTAATTACACTTAGGTAATTACACACACACACACACACTCCTTCCTCTCCCCCCCTCTCTGCCCACACGCTCACACACACACACACACACACACACACACACACACACATTGGGTATTGAAAGAGTGTGCAGGAGCACTTTGCCTACCACTCTCCATAGTGTATAGTAGTTCACTGGAAACGGGGGACCTACCAGAGATATGGAAGACTGCTAATGTAGTACCAATATACAAAAAGGGCGACAGACAAGAGGCACTGAACTACAGGCCAGTGTCCTTAACTTGTATACCATGCAAGGTGATGGAGAAGATTGTGAGAAAAAACCTAGTAACACATCTGGAGAGAAGAAACTTCGTGAAAACCCATCAACATGGGTTCAGGGAGGGTAAATCTTGCCTTACAGGATTGATAGAATTCTACGATCAGGTGACAAAGATTAAACAAGGAAGAGAAGGGTGGGCGGACTGCATTTTTTTGGACTGTCGGAAAGCCTTTGACACAGTACCCCATAAAAGGTTGATGAATAAGCTAGAGAAACAGGCAGGAGTAACTGGTAGGGCGCTCCAGCGGATAAGTGAGTACCTAAACAATAGGAAGCAGAGAGTTACAGTGAGGGGTGAGACCTCAGACTGGCGTGAAGTCACCAGTGGAGTCCCACGGGGCTCTGTACTTGGACCTATCCTGTTTCTGATATACGTAAATGATCTCCCAGAGGGTACAGACTCATTCCTCTCAATGTTTGCTGACGACGCCAAAATTATGAGAAGGATTAAGACATAGGAGGACAGCTTGAGGCTTCAAGAAGATCTGGACAAGCTGCAGGAATGGTCGAACAAATGGCTGTTCGAGTTTAATCCAAGCAAATGTAATGTAATGAAGATAGGGGTAGGTAGCAGGAGACCAGATACAAGGTATCACTTGGGAGATGAAATAATTCAAGAGTCCGAGAGAGAGAAAGACCTGGGGGTTGATATCATACCAGACCTGTCCCCTGATGCTCATATCAAGAGGATAACAGCAGTAGCATATGCCAGGTTGGCTAACATAAGAACGGCCTTTAGAAACTTGTGTAAGGAATCTTTCAGAACATTATATACCACATATGTCAGACCAATCCTGGAGTATGCGGCACCAGCATGGAGTCCATATCTAGTCAAGCATAAGACTAAAATGGAAAAGGTTCAAAGGTTTGCCACCAGACTAGTACCCGAGCTGAGAGGCATGAGCTACGAGGAGATACTACGGGAATTAAACCTCACTTCGTTGGAAGACAGAAGAGTTAGGGGGGACATGATCACCACATTCAAGATCCTCAAGGGAATTGACAGGGTTGATAAAGACAGGCTGTTTAACACAAGGGGCACACGCACTAGGGGCCACAGGTGGAAACTGAGGTCCCAAATGAGCCACAGAGATATTAGAAAGAACTTTTTTAGTGTCAGAGTGGTTGACAAATGGAATGCATTAGGAAGTGATGTGGTGGAGGCTGACTCCATACACAGTTTCAAGTGTAGATATGATAGAGCCCGATAGGCTCAGGAACCTGTACACCTGTTGATTGACAGTTGAGAGGTGGGACTAAAGAGCCAGAGCTCAACCCCCGCAAGCACAACTAGGTGAGAACAACTAGGTGAGTACACACACACATACACACACACACATCGCGAAGGAGGAACTGTTAGAAAGGAAGAGCTGTCTAGCAGATGTAGAGAAGTTCAAAAGAGTATTCCTGCAGAGGGATATGATAAGGGAAGAGAGAAAGCAGGCAGCAGATGCGAGGAAGGAGCGCAGGGAGAGAGAAAGGAATCGGGGAGCCACAATCCCGAACCCTACAATCTCAGACGGGAATGGGGAACCCTCCTCAAACAGTGCAACAGCCACAGGGATTGGGGCACCACCCCCACATTTTACCCAACAAACACCCAACTTGCCCCATCCCCTGTCAGCCCCCCACTAAGTACCCACCTAGGGCACCCTCCCACCACCCACCCCCCTCCTCCCACTCACCCCCTTCCTCCCACTCACCCCTCTCCCCAGGACCTCCCTTCTCCCACATCCCTCAAGCCCTCCCCTCTTCCACATGCCTTCCCATCTCTCCCACCCCCAAGCCCTCCCTTCTCCCCCACCCCCTAAGCCCCCAACTCTCCCCCACCCTTCCTAAGTCTTCCCCTCTCCCCCACTCCCCTAAACCCTCCCCTCTTCCTCACCCACCTCAACCCTCCTTCTTCCCCCACGCCCCCCAAGCCCTCCACCCTTTCCCACCCCCCAAGCCACCCCCCCATCTCCCCTATCCTCCACAGCCTCTCCTCCCCGGTCGGAGGAGAAAGGGAGCCGGTCGGCCGAGCGGACAGCACGCTGGACTTGATCCTGTGGATCCTGTGGTCCTGGGTTCGATCCCAGGCGCCGGCGAGAAACATTGGGCAGAGTTTCTTTCAACCTATGCCCCTGTTACCTAGCAGTAAAATAGGTACCTGGGTGTTAGTCAGCTGTCACGGGCTGCTTCCTGGGGGTGGAGGCCTGGTCGAGGACCGGGCCGCGGGGACACTAAAAAGCCCCGAAATCATCTCAAGATAACCTCATGATAAACCCCCCATGCTTCCACAACCCTCCCTCTCTCACCCCCCCCCCCCCAACCTTCCCCCTCTCACTCTCACCCCCAACCCTCTCCCTCTCTCTCTCCCCCTCTTACCCACCCCCCTTACCCTCCCCCTCTCCCCCACCACCCCCCTCTCCCCCACCCCCCCAAGCCCTCCCTCCTCCACCAGTCTCCCCATGCCAGGCCCCCCCCCCCCAGCTCCCACTCACCCCAGATCCCAAAGATCCCCCCCAGAGAAGAAGCAGAAGAGAGTCAGTTTCAGGGTGATGTACTCGAACATAGATGGGATCACAAGCAAGACAAGTGAACTAAGGGAAAGAGCACAGGAAGTTAACCCAGATGTGATCGGGCTCACTGAAACAAAACTCTCTGGAATCATAACGAATGCCGTGTTTCCCCAGGAGTACACAGTAATAAGGAAAGAGAGGGAAGGTAGGGGAGGAGGCGGAGTGGCACTACTCATGAGAAAGGAATGGAGTTATAAGGAGATGGCCATCCCGGGCTGTGAGGAGTTCAGAGACTACATAGAAGGCACCATAACAATGGGAGGACCAAGAATAGTAGTAGCAGTAATATACAACCCTCCACCAAATGACAGAAGACCCAGTCAAGAGTATGAAAACAACAACATGGCAGTTAACACTATAATTGAGAGGGCAGCCTCTGTTGCCTGTATAAATAGATCCCACCTGCTCATCATGGGGGACTTCAATCACGGAAGGATTGACTGAGAGAACAAGGAACCGCATGGAGGCGAGGATACGTGGAGAGCCAAACTATTGGAGGTGATGACAAGAAACTTTTTAACCCAGCATGTCGGAGAACCCACAAGGATGAGAGGCAATGATGAACCAGCGAGACTCGACCTAGTCTTCACTCTGAACGACTCCGACATACGAAAAATCGGTTTTGAGGACCCAGTAGGAATGAGCGACCACAGTGTACTGGTGTGTGAGTACTTGATTGAAGAAGGGTTATTGAACTCGAGGAGGGATACCGAAACCAAAAGGTTAGCATACCGAAAGGGAAACTATGAGGGGATAAGAAAATTCCTAACAGATATAGCATGGGAAACAGAGCTCAGGGGAAAGACGGCCCAAGATATGATGGATTACATCACACAGAAGTGCAAGGACGCAGCAAACAAGTTTGTCCCAGTCCAAAAGGAAAACAGGGAAATGAAAATGAGAAACCCATGGTTTAATCAGAGATGTGGGCTAGCTAAGCAGCAAAGTAAAAGGGCATGGAGAAACTATAGGAATAACAGGACACTGGAGAGCAGAGAAAGATACCAGAATGCCAGGAATGAATATGTCAGGATGAGAAGAGAGCCAGAAAGACAATACAAAAATGACGTCGCAAGCAAGGCAAAGACTCAGCCTAAATTGTTGCATAGCCACATCAGGAGAAAAACAACAGTAAAGGAACAGGTTATGAAATTAAGGATAGAGGCGGAAAGATTCACTACAAATGACAAGGAAGTGTGTGAGGAATTGAATAAGAAATTCCAGGAGGTCTTCACCTTAGAGCAAGGAGAAATTCCAGAGGTAAGTGAGGGAATAGCTAACCAGGAACCACTGGAAGAGTTTGAGATTACCAGTGGGGAAGTAAGGAAGTGTTTACTAGAGTTGGATGTGATGAAGGCTATAGGCCCAGATGGAATCTCCCCTTGGGTTCTAAAGGAAGGAGCAAGAGAACTGTGCCTACCACTCTCCATAGTGTATAACAAATCACTGGCAACAGGGGAACTGCCAGATATTTGGAAAGCAGCTAACGTAGTCCCGATAAACAAGAAAGGCGATAGACAGGAAGCACTAGACTACAGGCCTGTGTCCCTAACCTGCATACCATGCGAGCTGATGAAGAAGATTGTGCAAAAAAACTAGTGGAGCATCTGGAGCGAAGGAACTTTGTAACACCGCATCAACATGGTTTCAGGGATGGCAGGTCCTGCCTCACAGGGTTACTTGAATTCTACGACCAGGCAACAAAAATAAGGCAAGAAAGAGAAGGGTGGGCAGACTGCATATTTTTGGACTGTCAGAAAGCCTTTGATACAGTGCCACACAAGAGGCTAGTGCGAAAGTTGGAGACGCAGGCTGGAGTGAAAGGGAAGGTACTCCGGTGGATAGAGGAGTACCTAAGCAACAGGAGACAACGAGTCTGTGTGAGGGGTGAGGTCTCAGATTGGCGAGACGTTACAAGTGGAGTCCAGCAGGGGTCAGTCCTTGGACCTATACTGTTTCTGGTATATGTAAATGATCTCCCAGAGGGAGATCATTTACATATACCAGATTCGTTCCTCTCAATGTTTGCCGACGATGCCAAAATTATGAGGAGGATTGAAACAGAGGATGATAGTAGGAGGCTACAAGATGACCTAGATAGACTTAGTGAATGGTCCAACAAATGGCTGTTGAAGTTCAACCCGAGTAAATGCAAAATAATGAAACTAGGCAGTGGAAACAGGAGGCCAGACACAGGATACAGAATGGGAGATGAAGTACTTAATGAAACAGACAGAGAGAAAGATCTAGGAGTTGATATCACACCAAACCTGTCTCCTGAAGCCCACATAAAGAGAATACCGTCTGCGGCATATGCGAGGCTGGCTAACATCAGAACGGCGTTCAGGAACCTGTGTAAGGAATCATTCAGAATCTTATACACAACACATGTAAGACCAATCCTGGAGTATGCGGCCCCAGCATGGAGCCCGTACCTTATCAAGCACAAGACGAAGCTGGAAAAAGTCCAAAGGTATGCTACTAGACTAGTCCCAGAACTAAGTGGCATGAGTTATGAGGAAAGGCTGCGGGAAATGCACCTTACGACACTAGAAGACAGAAGAGTAAGGGGGGACATGATCATAACCTTCAAAATCCTCAGGGGAATCGACCGGGTAAACAAGGATGAACTATTAAACACTGGTGGGACGCGCAAGGGGACACAGGTGGAAGCTGAATACCCAAATGAGCCACAGAGACGTTAGAAAGAACTTTTTCAGTGTCAGAGTAGTTAGTAAATGGAATACACTAGGAAGTGATGTGGTGGAGGCTGACTCCATACACAGTTTCAAATGTAGATATGATAGAGCCCAGTAGGCTCAGGAATCTGTACACCAGTTGATTGACGGTTGAGAGGTGGGACCAAAGAGCCAGAGCTCAACCCCCGAAAGAGCACAATTAGGTGAGTACAATTAGGTGAGTACACACACACACACACACACACACACACACACACACACACACACACACACACACACACACACACACACACACACACACACACACACACACACACACACACACACACACACACACACACACAACAGCATCAACATGGATTCAGGGATGGCAAGTCCTGCCTCACAGGGTTACTTGAATTCTACGACCAGGCAACAAAAATAAGGCAAGAAAGTGAAGGGTGGGCAGACTGCATATTTTTGGATTGTCAGAAAGCCTTTGATACAGTGCCACACAAGACGCTAGTGAAAAAACTGCAGATGCAGGCTGGAGTGAAAGGGAAGGTACTCCGTTGGATACAGGAGTACCTAAGTAACAGGAGACAACGAGTCAGTGTGAGGGGTGAGGTCTCAGATTGGCGAGACGTTACGAGTGGAGTACCGCAGGGGTCAGTCCTTGGACCTAAATTGTTTCTGATATATGTAAATGATCTTCCAGAGGGTATAGAATCGTTTCTCTCAATGTTTGCCGATGATGCAAAAATTATGAGGAGGATTGAAACTGAGGACGATAGTAGGAGGCTACAAGATGACCTAGACAGACTGAGTGAATGGTCCAACAAATGGCTGTTGAAGTTCAACCCGAGTAAATGCAAAGTAATGAAACTAGGTGGTGGAAATAGGAGGCCAAACACAGGATAAAGAATAGGAGATGAAGTACTTAATGAAACGAACAGAGTGAAAGATCAAGGAGTTGATATCACACCAAACCTGTCTCCTGAATCCCACATAAAAAGAATAACGTCTGCGGCATATGCGAGGCTGGCTAACATCAGAACAGCGTTCAAGAACCTGTGTAAGAAATCATTCAGAATCTTGTACACCACATATGTAAGACCAATCCTGGAGTATGCGGCCCCAGCATGGAGCCCGTACCTTGTCAAGCACAAGACGAAGCTGGAAAAAGTCGAAACGTATGCTACTAGACTAGTCCCAGAACTAAGAGGCATGAGTTACGAGGAAAGGCTGCGGGAAATGCACCTTACGACACTGGAAGACAGAAGAGTGAGGGGAGACATGATCACAACCTACAAAATCCTCAGAGGAATCGACCGGGTAAACAAGGATAAACTATTCAACACTGGTGGGACGCGAACAAGGGGACACAGGTGGAAACTGAGTACCCACATGAGCCACAGAGACGTTAGAAGGAACTTTTTCAGTGTCAGAGTAGTTAACGGATGGAATGCACTAGGCAGTGATGTGGTGGAGGCTGACTCCATACACAGTTTTAAATGTAGATATGATAGAGCCCAGTAGGCTCAGGAATCTGTACACCAGTTGATTGACAGTTGAGAGGTGGGACCAAGGAGCCAAAGTTCAACCCCCGCAAGCACAAATAGGTGAGTAGAAATAGGTGAGTACACACACACACACACACACACACACACACACACACACACACACACACACACACACACACACACACAAATAAATAAGGGAAAAAATAAGAAGGAATATAATAACCCATGGTTTAATAGACAGTGTCAGGAAGCAAAAATGGCCAGCAGGCGGGAGTGGAGGAAGTACAGAAGACAAAGAACAGAGGACAACAGAAGCAGATACAACAGAGCTAGGAACGATTACATTAACATAAGACGAACATCGGAAAGGGACTATGAGAACGATATTGCAATCAAAGCGAAAAAACAACCTAAGTTACTACACAGTCATATAAGAAGAAAAATGTCGGTGAACGACCAAGTGACAAGACTAAGGAAGACAGAGGGGGCATATACTGAAAGTGACAAGGAAATCTGCGAGGCACTGAATGCCAGTTTCCATGGAGTGTTCACTACCGAGCCTGAGCAGCTCCCATTGTTGGAAGAGGTTACCCTAGATGAAAGACTATCAGATATAGAGGTGACAGCAGAGGAGGTAATGAAACAGTTGACAACTCTAGATGCAACTAAAGCAGTTGGACCAGACAAAGTATCACCGTGGATACTAACAGAAGCAGCACAGGCCCTCAGCGTGCCTCTGGCAATGATCTTTAATGAGTCACTTATGTCAGGAGAATTGCCCAATTGCTGGAAGAAGGCAAATATCGTGCCGATCTTCAAAAAAGGTGATAGGGAGGAGGCACTTAACTATAGACCTGTATCACTGACAAGCATCCCCTGTAAAATACTGGAAAGAATAATTAGGCTACGACTGGTTGCACACCTGGAGAACATTAGGTTTGTGAACAAACATCAACATGGGTTCTGGACAGGGAAATCGTGCCTAACAAACCTTCTGGAATTCTATGATAAAATAACGAGGATAAGACAGGACAGAGATGGTTGGGCAGACTGCATATTTCTGGACTGCCAAAAAGCCTTTGATACAGTACCGCACATGAGACTGCTGTTCAAGCTCGAGAGGCAGGCGGGGGTGGGGGGAAAGGTCCTAGCATGGATAAGGAACTACCTAACAGGAAGGAGCCAAAGAGTTACGGTAAGGGGCGAGAAGTCGGACTGGTGAACAGTAACAAGTGGAGTACCACAAGGATCGGTGCTGGGACCAATTCTATTTCTTGTATATGTTAACGACATGTTTACAGGCGTAGAGTCCTACATGTCGATGTTTGCGGATGATGCAAAGTTGATGAGAAGAGTTGGGACAGATGAGGATTGCAGGATCCTCCAAGAGGACCTGAACAGATTGCAGAGATGGTCAGAGAAATGGCTACTAGAATTCAACACGAGCAAATGTAAAGTTATGGAAATGGGACTAGGAGATAGGAGATCAAAGGGACAGTACACAATGAAGGGGAACAGCCTACCTGTAACGACGCGTGAAAGAGACCTAGGGGTGGACGTAACACCTAATCTATCTCCTGAGGCACATATTAATAGGATAACGACAGCAGCGTACTCTACACTGGCAAAAGTTAGAACATCATTCAGAAACCTAAGTAAGGAGGCATTTAGGGCGCTTTACACTGCCTACGTAAAGCCTGTCTTAGAGTATGCCGCCTCATCATGGAGTCCCCATCTGAAGAAGCATATAATGAAACTGGAAAAGGTTCAGAGGTTTGCAACGAGACTCGTCCCAGAGCTACGAGGGATGGGGTATGAGGAGCGCCTGAGGGAACTGTGCCTTACGACACTAGAAAGAAGAAGTGAGAGGGGGGACATGATAGGAACGTATAAGATACTCAGAGGGATTGACAGAGTGGACATAGACGAAATGTTCACACGGAATAGTAACAGAACGAGAGGACAGTGGGGAAATGGAATGCACTTCAGGAACAGGTTGTGGAAGCAAATACTATTCATAATTTTAAAACCAGGTATGATAGGGAAATGGGACAAGAGTCATTGCTGTAAACAACCGATGCTCGAAAGGCGGGATCCAAGAGTTAATGCTCGATCCTGCAGACACAACTAGGTGAGTACAACTAGGTGAGTACACACTCAAGGTACAAGGTCCTGTACAAGGATTAATTGAATTCTACGTCCAGGCTAAAAAGGGGTGGCAGGACTACATATTTTTGAGTTGCAAGAAAGCCTTCGGCACAGTATCACACAAGAGGCCAGTGAAAAGGTTGGAGATGCAGGCAGGAGTGAAAGGGAAGGTACTTCATTGGATAAGGGATTACCTAAGCAACAGAAGACAGTGAGTCACTGTGAGGGGAGGGGTTAGGTCTCAGATTGGCGAGACGTTAGCAGTGGAGTCCCACAGAGTTCAGTTCTTGGACATATACTGTTTCTGATATGTGTAAATGATCTCCCTGAGGTAATAGAATTGGTCCTCTCATTGTTTGCTGATGATGCAAAAATTATGAGGAGGATTAAGGCAGAGGAAGATAATAAAAGGCTACAAGATGACCTGGACAAACTGAATGAATGGTCCAACACATGGCTACTAAAGTTCAACCCGAGTATATGTAAGGTAATGAAACTCTGCGGTGGAAACAGGAGACCAGACACAGGATAGAAAATTGGAGAGAAAGTACTTCATGAAACGGACAGAGAAAGATCTAGGAGTTGATATCACACCAAACCTGTCTCCTAAAGCCCACATAAAAAGATAACGTCAGTGGCGTATGCGAGGCTGGCTAACATCGGAACTGTCTTCAGGAACCTGTGTAAGGAATCATTTAGAACCTTGTATACAACATATGTAAGACCAATCCTGGACTATGCAGCCCCAGCATAGAACCCGTACCTTGTCAAGCACAAGACGAAGAGTTTTCGTTCTTTAAAAACGAACTTTCGTTCTTTCGTTTTCGTTCATTTCGAGATAAAGTTCAGAGGTATTCCAATAGACTAGTCCCAGAACTTTTGAGGCATGATTTACGAGGAAAGGCTGCGTGAAATTCACCTTACGACACTGGAAGTCAGAAGTGATGGGAGACATGATCACTACCTACAAAATTCTCAGAGGAATTGACAGGGTAGATATGGATAGACTGTTTAACACGGGGGGGGATACGCGAACAAGGGGACACAGGTGGAAACTAAGTACCCAAATGAGCCACAGTGAACGTGATGTTACGAATCTAGCATTGATTCTAACATTATCATGATAAAGATGTATAGCAATTAATACTTTCCTTGTTCTGTTCTATTATTAGTATAATATCCATTTGTGTTCCATTTAATATTGAATGATTTATATAATATTGTATGATGTATATTGTAGCATGCTGTAGTGTCTAGGATTTGTGTGTGGGTGATCTAGGAGTTGATATCACACCAAACCTGTCTCCTGAAGCCCACATAAAAAGAATAACGTCTGCGGCATATGCGAGGCTGGCTAACATCAGAACAGCGTTCAGGAACCTGTGTAAGGAATCATTCAGAATCTTGTACACCACATATGTAAGACCAATCCTGGAGTATGCGGCCCCAGCATGGAGCCCGTACCTTGTCAAGCACAAGACGAAGCTGGAAAAAGTCCAAAGGCATGCCACTAGACTAGTCCCAGAACTAAGAGGCATGAGTTACGAGGAAAGGCTGCGGGAAATGCACCTTACGACACACGAAGACAGAAGAGTAAGGGGAGACATGATCACAACCTACAAAATCCTCAGAGGAATCGACCGGGTAAACAAGGATAAACTATTTAACACTGGTGGGACGCGAACAAGGGGACACAGGTGGAAACTGAGTACCCACATGAGCCACAGAGACTTTTGAAGGAACTTTTTCAGTGTCAGAGTAGTTAACGGATGGAATGCATTAGGCAGTGATGTGGTGGAGAATGACTCCATACACAGCTTCAAACGCAGATATGATAGAGCCCAGTAGGCTCAGGAATCTGTACACCAGTTGATTGACAGTTGAGAGGCGGGACCAAAGAGCCAAAGCTCAAACCCCGCAAGCACAAATAGGTGAGTACATACACACACACAGACACACCCACACACAGACACAGACACACACACACACACACACACACACACACACACACACACGATTGTGTGTAATCTTTTGTAGAAGAAGATTGTAATCTTGATACTCTACAACCCCCCACCAAACAGTAGAAGGCCCAGGCAGGAGTACGAGGACAGAAACAAGACATGTATAAATGAACTGCAGAGGGCAGCAACTTTAGCGCATAGAATGAGAGCGAAGCTGCTGGTCATGGGGGACCGAAATCACGGAGAGATAGATTGGGAAACGAGGAATCCCCATGGCGGGGAGGAGACCTGGGGAGCGAAGCTGGTATACGTTATTGACAAGAATTTCCTAACACAGTATGTGAAAGAAGATACTAGGGAAAGAGGAGGGGATACGCCCAGCCTATTAGATCTCATTTTCACCCAGAATGTAGAAGACATCGAGCAGTTGGAACATGAAATACCACTAGGAGCTAGTGACCATTGTGTCCTAGTCTTTGACTACATGATGGAGCTTAAAATTGTGACCAAAGGACAAGAGGTCCGGGAAAGGAGACTTGATTACAGAAAAGGGGACTACAGAAGGATAAGGGACTACCTGGAAGAAGTGCAGTGGGAGGAAGAACTTAGAGGAAAAACAGTGCAAGGTATGATGAACCAAGTCATATTGAACTGCAAGGAGGCTGAAGAGATATTTATTCCAACAATAAAGGAAAAAAGCAGGAGGGAATATAATAACCCATGGTTTAATAGACAGTGTCAGGAAGCAAAGGTGAGAAGCAGGAGGGAGTGGAGGAAGTACAGAAGACAAAGGACAGAGGACAACAGGATTAGATGTAACAGAGCTAGGAATGATTACATTAACATAAGACGAGTGTCGGAAAGAAATTATGAGAATGATATTGCAGTCAAAGCGAAAAAGCAACCTAAATTACTACATAGCCATATAAGAAGGAAGATGTCGGTAAATGACCAAGTGACAAGACTGAGGAAAACAGGAGGGGCATATACAGAAAGCGACAAGGAAATCTGCGAGGTACTGAATGCAAAATTCCATGGAGTGTTCACAACCGAGCCTGAGCAGCTCCCATTGTTAGAAGAGATTACCCAAGATGAAAGACTATCAGATATAGAGGTGACAGCAGAGGATGTAATGAAACAGTTGACAACACTGGATGCCAGTAAAGCAGTTGGACCAGACAAAGTATCACCGTGGATACTTAAAGAGGCAGCGCAGGCTCTCGTCGTGCCTCTGGCAATGATCTTTAATGAGTCACTTATGTCGGGAGAATTACCCAGTTGCTGGAAGGAGGCAAATGTCGTACCGATTTTCAAGAAAGGTGATAGGGAGGAGGCACTTAACTACAGACCCGTATCACTGACAAGCATCCCCTGCAAAATACTTGAAAGAATAATTAGGCTAAGACTTGTTGAGCACCGGGAGGGCATTGGGTTTGTAAACAAGCACCAACATGGGTTCTGGACCGGGAAATCATGCCTAACAAACCTTTTAGAATTCTATGATAAAGTAACAAGGATAAGGCAGGACAGAGAAGGCTGGGCAGACTGCATATTTCTTGACTGCCAAAAGGCCTTTGATACAGTACCGCACATGAGACTGCTATACAAACTTGAGAGGCAGCCAGGAGTAAGCGGAAAGGCCCTAGTATGGGTGAAGAACTACCTAACAGGAAGGAGCCAGAGGGTAATGGTAAGGGGCGAGAAGTCGGACTGGCGAACAGTAACAAGTGGAGTACCTCAAGGATCGGTGCTGGGACCAATCCTCTTTCTAATTTACGTAAATGATATGTTTACAGGAGTGGAATCATACATGTCGATGTTTGCGGATGACGCAAAGTTAATGAGAAGAGTTGTGACAGACGAGGATTGTAGGATCCTCCAAGAGGACTTAAACAGGCTGCAGAGATGGTCAGGGAAATGGCTACTGGAGTTTAACACCAGTAAATGTAAAGTTATGGAAA
The DNA here is from genome assembly GCF_040958095.1 of Procambarus clarkii. Classification (NCBI taxonomy): domain Eukaryota; kingdom Metazoa; phylum Arthropoda; class Malacostraca; order Decapoda; family Cambaridae; genus Procambarus; species Procambarus clarkii. Next base: position 37,034,253 of record NC_091185.1, on the reverse strand, counting down.
TGGGATCAGGTGACAGGAGACCGAAGGGACAGTACACAATGAAGGGGAACAGCCTACCTGTAACGATTCGAGAAAGAGACCTGGGAGTGGATGTGACACCTAATCTAACTCCTGAGGCACATATAAATAGGATAACGACAGCAGCGTACTCTACACTGGCGAAAATTAGAACTTAATTCAGAAACCTAAATGAGGAGGCTTTTAGGGCGCTTTACACTGCCTACGTGAGACCCGTCTTAGAGTATGCCGCGCCATCATGGAGCCCCCACCTGAAGAAACACATAAAGAAACTGGAGAAGGTTCAGAGGTTTGCGACGAGGCTTGTCCCAGAGTTACGAGGGATGGGATATGAAGAGCGGCTGAAGGAACTGAACCTTACGACACTAGAGAGAAGAAGGGAGAGAGGAGATATGATAGGGACATATAAAATACTCAGGGGAATTGACAAAGTGGAAATAGATGAAATGTTCACACTTGTAATAATAACAGAACGAGGGGACATGGGTGGAAACTGGAAACTCAGATGAGTCACAGAGATGTTGGGAAGTTTTCTTTTAGCGTGAGAGTAGTGGAAAAATGGAATGCACTTGGGGAACAGGTT